>NC_066835.1:0-181884 GCF_001640805.2 Lates calcarifer
CGCATTCCTTGCTGAGCCTTTGTGTCCGGACACATTTCTTTCCTTTCTGTGGGATACAGATGATAATCAGTGAATTATATGTTAATGCACTTGGCCATGTTAGTTGTCGCTATAGTGATGTCTAGTATATTAGAGTACAGAAACTGCTTTGATACTATTGACCATAACATCCTAGAGACTGGAACATTTTATTGACATTAAAGGAACTGCATTAAACTGGTTTAAATCCTCTTTATCAGATTGGCTTCATCTTGTACATGTTAAAAACAAATCTCCTACACAAAAGTTAAACACAAGGTTCTGTACTTTGACCACTTCTATTCAAGTTGTATATGCTTCCTTTAGGCAATGTTGTTATGCTGTGTTAGCCTCTCTACATTGGCTCCCTGTAAAATCCAGAATAGAATTTAAAAATTAAAAGGTTTACTGGTGGTTCCAGGAGTAGAATGGGAGGCAGAGCCTTCAGCAATCAGACTCCTCTACTGTGGAAATTTTGGGGCCAGGAGGCAGACACCCTCTACACTTTTAAGAGAGAAAACTTTCCTTCTAAACTTTCCTCTTTGATAAAGCTTATAGTTAGGGCTGGATCAGGTTTACCTGAATCATCACTTAGTTATGCTGCTATAGGCCTAGATTGCTGGGAGATTTCCCATGAAGCACTGAGCTTCTCCCTCTCTCTATCTATACGTATTCATATCCCCCATGCATGTTACTGATTCAATATCATGCTTTCTGCAGATATCTCTGCCTCCAGAGCTGTAGAATCTGATCTGTGACGGCAAACCTTCCTTTCCTATAATGCTGCTCAACACCTGCTGTTATGATTAAAATTCTTAGTCCTTATTGCTACTATTATTATCACTATTACATCACTATTTTCTCAACCCAACCAGTTGAGGCAGATGGCCGCCCACCCTGAGACTGGTTCTGCTCGAGGTTTCTGCCTCTTAAAAGGAAGTTTTTCCTTGTCACTGTCGCCTAGTGCTGCTCATGGTGGGAATTGTTGGGTCTCTCTCTTTAATTATATAATCTAAAGAGTTGTGATTGGGTGTTATATAAATAAAACTGAAAATAAATTAACTTGTAGCTGAAAGGAAACAAACTGACCTTGATTTCTTTCTCCTGTTGGCTGTTGCAAGGTCTGACCATGCAGATCCTGGTCTGCCTCTCCAGCTGACAGCGTTGGTTGTCATTGGTGATACGGGATGAGATGGCCATGCCACAAGTGGCCGAGCACTCACTCCACTCTGTAGTCTGGACTATACAATTATCTCTGGGACTCTCTCCTAGCGGGCCATGGGGAAACACTGGTCTGAAGCCTGTGACAGGCTTTGAGGAGGGCAAGGGTGAATCTGAGAAGGTCCTGCAAGAAGAGAAAGGAAGGTGGAGACAGGAGAGCGAGGAAATTTAGTGGGAGGTAATACGAGAGAACAATTTAATGTTGTTCTGAGACTAAACTAAATGAAGAAAAAATGAACTACAAAGCATAAACTCTACAGAAAACTGCGTAAGTGCAGGAATTTTAAAGATGTTTAAATCACCTATGGTGGCAGGTGGAGTCAGAGTGATATAATACTGTCAACTAGTTTCTGCACATGTGAAAAAGTATCCAAGAAATGTGTGTGATCTGGGGGCAAGTCAGTTTTAACTCTCCTGTTATACTCAAATTTACCATTACTGGAAGAGTACAAGTACAATGTTTGGTCTCTAAGCCTTTTTTTCTGTTATTTAAGACACAGCCCTAATAATAACTAATAACAGGGCTTAAGCTGGACACACGCAGGTTTTATTGGTCTTGCATGCTGTATTAACTCACATTGTATATTTTAATAGCCCAAGCAAACAACTTCTGTGCTCACACTGCACAGCGCATTGGCTGGTAAAACTGAGAAACATAGAATGCCTGATCAGTTTTGTCTGTTGACAGTTCCACACAGGTTTTATTCAAATTGATAAAAAAAAAAAAAAAAAGAACAAAAGGAATTCAAAGTTATGTCACAGACAAACTAGTGATATATTCTACAGGAATACATGATTATGACACTACTTTAGGGCATCATACTGCAGCTGTCTGTTAACAGTATACACTTTTGGTTATGCTGACAGCATGGATCTAAGGATGGGTATGATGGGTTTTCTGCTACTTTGGCCTAGACTGAAAATCTCAACAACTATTGTCATGAAATTTGGTGCAAATATTCAAGGTGTGCAGAGTGACTTAAGTGATCCCCTGGTCTCATCAACTCTTGAATGAATTACCATGATGTAGACATTCATGGTCTTTGTAAACTTTAACAATTTCACATAGTGCCTGTATGGGAAGACACAAAGCAGGCTGTACTTCCTAAGGAGACTACGGTCTTTCAATGTCTGCAGTAAACTGCTGTGGATGTTCTACCAGTCTGTGGTTGCCAGCGTCCTCTTTTACACTGTGGTGTGCTGGGGGGGGGCAGCATATCCAGGAAGGACACATACAGACTGGAGAAACTGATCAGGCGGGCCGGCTCTGTGGTCGGCATGAAGCTGGACTCTCTGGTGACGGTGGCAGAGATGAGGACACTGGACAAACTGCTGGATATTATGGACAATGCCAGCCACCCTCTGCACACTGTCATCAGCAACCAGAGGAGCCTGTTCAGCGAGAGACTGCTCCTGCCCAAGTGTAGGACTAACAGACTGAAGAACTCCTTTGTCCACCATGCCATCACACTCTACAACTCCTCACTTGGGGGGAGGAGGAGATAGGGTATGGAGGACAGAAGGGAGTGGTAGCCACTTAATGTGCAATAACCCACCCGGACACTCAATAACCTCATCCACCGCCAGCCATACAGTTCAGCATATTTATATTTATTTATCTTAATGCCATACACAGTCCAGTATACTCAGTATATTTATCTTAATTCATTCATATTCCTCTCCATTTATATTCTGTGTCGTTTGCAAACTGTCCTGTGTGCTGTGTCTGTCTGTATAAGCTGCTGGAAACTTAATTTCCCTGAGGGAGTCATCCCAAAGGGATCAATAAAGTCTGTCTAAGTCTAAGTCTAAGTCTTACAGTTTGATTTTTTTTTTACAATTAGCAGTGCAGCCTCAGTAAGGCACTGGTGTGGCTGTAGACTCTATACCTTAAAATACTAAATTGAGGGTACTTATCCTAACAATCACCTACCTGCATGATTAATAGTTGTTCTATGCATTATTCCTGTAATGCAAAGCCACTATGTGGGTCTGAGACTTAAAGAGAATACCACTGTGATATCACAAGCTGTCAATCAATGTAAAACATCAGCTGAATCTTAACAAAGAATCAAAAACTCAGAGCAGTCGATGTAACAGAGGTCACACTGACCGGCAACCACTGACTGGTAGTGGTGGTCCTGAGGTGTCTCCCCACACACCCACTCCTCACAGCATTTCCCAGGGATCTGGATACGGTGTGGGTACGGGCAGTCAGGGGAGGGCAGTCGGATGTCACTGGCACACATTGGTACACAGCCAATCTCTCCATTCATACACACACAGTGGTGCTTACAGCTGGGCTGGAAGGACTCCCCACTGCGGTAGATCACCCCCCCCAGGTCACATGTCTGACCCTCCTGAGCTGTAGACAGACAGAAAACATACAGCACTGTCAAGATAAATTACATAGAGCTTTTTCCTATGGAGTACCAGAGGAGACAAATGTCACTAACTGATATTCTGATGAATCTAAAGTACTGTGTACAGCATGTGTGTACAGTATATATGAATGACATAGTGAGTTAAATGGATTAAATTGGTAATATTTTTTGTTATGCTATGTTTTTTTTTTTTAAGTCAAACTTGTTATTTAGATGATCAAATATCTTCTGGAATGTAGTTCATACTTAAAGACTTGCTTTTCTTATTGTAAGTGACAAGGAAACTTGAAAATGGAAAGGAGAATGAATGGCTGACGTTCCAAAAAAGGTCTAGGACAGACAAATCTTTAAAAGGTTTCATTTAAGACAGAAAAGCTTAAATGGTGGGAAAGAAAAGTAGTACACAAAGAAAAAGGGAGAGGTGGCCTGCACACTGAATGTTGCAAGGTCTCAAAAATCTAATTATGACTTAATCAGACAAACATATGTGTGAACAAAGAGCAAGCAGTATGATGTATCTGCTTACAACTGGGGGATAACGTCAACTGAAATAACACCCATCGTCCAACCTATTCGCTGTGTACAG
Source organism: Lates calcarifer (assembly GCF_001640805.2). NCBI lineage: Eukaryota > Metazoa > Chordata > Actinopteri > Centropomidae > Lates > Lates calcarifer. Next base: position 4,210 of record NC_066835.1, read on the forward strand.
AATTGTAAAGAAAAAAGGACTATAGCGTAAGGATATATGAAATAAGCATTTTAACAATACACATTGTTTAAATTGCAAGAAAAATGCATGTAGTGATTATACATGAGGAAAAAAATAATATGTGACTTGGCACCAGAGCATCGTGTTCTTTGTTTTTTTTTTTTGTTGTTGTTTTTTTTTAAATAAAGAGCTTTTTGTCAAATTCCTCATTCAATTCAATTCAATTTTCTAACTCTCTTAGTTCTATGGCAGCCAATAGAATGGCCAGTTTGTTGAAATGAGCTGTGACAGATCACATGGGCAACAATTAAGGCAATTGACATGAGTACAGTGGCAGGTAATTGCAATGTATAGGACTATTGCAGCCTCTTTGAGGATGGCTGAAAGATTTGCACTCATGGGTGAGGGCACACAGGGTGCAGCTAACATCTAGTTTGATCACTTTTCCAACTTTTTAAAATTTTCTTAGAATATTTCAGACCAGAAAGATATTCAATCATCTAAGTCACCTCTTGATTTATATATGTTTCACTGATATAAGATGTTATGTGGTGGTGTGTTTTATGAAGAATGTATTACCCATGCAGATGCCAGTCTCAGTGTCACTCAGCAGAGCATAGTCACAGTAGAGCTCCTTGTGATGGTCACAGGGCTCCAGCAGGGAGCAGGGCTCCCCCAGCTGCCTGGCACACACCTTACAGCAGCCACAGTCATCCAGGACCAGGCTGGTCCCCAAGGGGCAAAGTGGGGGGTCTGCAGGGCAAGCACAGGGCTGGGAGCAGTCCTGTGCCTCTGTCTGCAACAAACACACAAGCAGCAGGATACAGCAGGAGGACTGTAAAGACTGTCTATATGAGAACAAAGCAAAATTTGTGACCTGCTCAGCAAGAGGGAAACATCTGGAGAGACACTGGGAAAAAAAGAATTCTGCTGAACCAGCCCAACTGTTTGTGTTGGGGAGAATGAAGTTATAATGTTCTAATAAGTTATTATTATCCTTTACATTTTGAGCTATTAAAGTTCAAATTGTGCAGACAAATCACTGACTCACTGCACTTACTTGTTGACTGCCAATGTTATGTCCTTTCTGTCTTGTCTCTAACACTGAGAATACTTCAAACATGTTCCTGTTAGGGTGTACTCTGGTGGCCCAACATCTGGCCTCTCCCCACCTGAACCTATCAAAAGCAGGAATCTTGTCGGAAGGTAGCATTGTACTCGAGACAATGTTAACATTAACATTGTCATAACTTTCCATGATATGGCAGATGTTGTGTGGTGATCATCACTAAAACAACACATTCTCTGATTTGCCACTTCAGTGGTTTGGTTGAACAAGCAGGCACTTCCTCATATTGTTCATCACTCAGGCAAGTTTAGAAAGCTGTAACTACCTGGTTAAACCATTTGACATTTAGACATGAGAACATGTTGCAGTGCACATTTTATGTTTAAGCCAATGTGTGCATGGAGTGTGTGAATTAAGTCATAACATTTGATGTTGTGGCGGGTAATTAAAGTGACTAATATAGCAGAGCTCAGTAAGTAGAACGTAACGAAAGCAAATCTAAGGAGCTAACAAACTGCAAAAGAGGAATTTGTTGATGCCAAAAGCAAACAAAAGTATTTTTTTACAAGACATTACAGAGTGCACTCCTCATAGATAGCAGAAACTTGTGATAGCAGATATAATAAAGTCTTGGAGTGAGGCTGTTACTGTTTCAGTGCAATTTAACAACTGCACAGAATGCCACAAGATGGCGACACCACACTGTGATCACGAGGGCCAACAAACACTTTTCATTCCTTGTTTCTCTCCCATGGTTAAGCATCAGCCCAGCAGACAGGGAGCGGGTTTGGAAGACAAAAACATGACAGCAACAGAGAGGAAATGGTGAAGAAAAATAGTTTAGCAGCAGGAGCTCCCTACATTTTTACCCAATTCCAACAGTCTCAGATCGTATCATCTGAGGTTCAGTTCTTTGTGGTGTATGACTTCACCCTAATGTATCCACCCACATGCTGATTAAAACATTGCACATTTCCAAAGCAGCACAATACCTCAACTGCAATATGAGCTCATCCTCAAAAGATTTTTCCATAGGAATTAGTTTGTTTAAAAAAAAAAAAACTTACCAATGAGATAATAAGCAGAAGAACAAAGAATGTGGCTGAAGTTTCCACAGACATGTTTCTCAGCAGGCTGCAGTCCACTCAGTAGTAATGGTTCCTGTGGCAGGAGGCTCAGTATATTATTCTCTCTGCAGCAGACTGATGAAGCCTGGGAGGAGAAACTGGCTTAAATACCAGCCCAGTGGGTGTAGCCAGAGAAACGAGAACCATGGCACTCTGCTCTGAGAGGTGAAAATATTCCAAATCAAATGGCTGTTTTACGGAGACAGCCTCCTCTGTCACATTATCAGCTCATACCTTTACAGGTAGACAAAATGCCAAGTGACAGGGGGTGTTTTGAATCTGAGGTAACTAACAGCAGCTAAGACTGGTCATTTTAAGTCTTAATTTGCAATCCAATTTGCAGTGTGGCTCTGACAGTTAATGTAACATGTGAGTATTCAGAGCCTTGGGCGCAATTCAACAAAGGACAGTCTGAGTTTCAATTTTAGGAATGTTGGCCACAGAATCTGAGAAACGATTTAATGTAGCAGAGGTTATGATTGTGGAAAATGAGGGTAAGGTGTGCCAAACACCGACAAACTGCAGAACGGCAGTGGCCAGTGGAATCTCAGAGGCAGGGACACACACACACACACACACACACACACACACACACACACACACACAACAGGGCTGTTCTTAAATACCAGGAAAACCACTGTGACACTCTCAGTACAGATCACTTCACAAAGCTGTATTGATGGCAGGGCTGCCATTCAGGAACCACTTGTTTCCAGGAGTAGCATATGAGAAGATGCAAAACCTGACACTGTAAGAGAAACACAAAGCTTGAAGCCATTATGCCTCTAAGACATGGACACGAGTGCTTTTACATTCACATGAGTATCCTGGTTATAGGGTTAATGTCTTATCCTGGTTTTGCTGACAGTGTTTAAACATGACAGAAAAGTTGCAGGTGAGTCACTTGTGTCTGTTTGTAAAAGTTCAGCTCACCAAAGCATGCTTCTGGTGGTCTATGTTGAGTTAGCAATGTCCGTGCTGGTCTGAAGTCAGGGTGGGGTCTTCATAATCCACTTTCAATCCACCTTTTGTGAGCTCTTCCCTCTATTTGATACATTTCTCCAGCTGATATGGAGTTTCTCTGACTTGTGATCAAACCACAGTATGTCAGAATCCAGAGGTATGCAGGGGGTTATGAGGTGGGAATGAGGTGCAGCTATTCTGAATGGTATACATGAGGCACTTCACAGACAGCAGCAAGCAGTGAATATCCAGGGCAGTGAACCCAAGTACTGAATAAACACTAATGCTACTCATCAGTGGAATTCATTTGCACTGACTGCTCCCAACTCATGTGCTGCAGCTGGTGTTTACCAGATACAACTTGGGGAAGTTTAAGTAATTGCACAAAGATGTGCACTACTTGTGGCCTATTCAGATGGATGCTTGATCCAAAAAAAGTTCATGTATTGCTGTTATGTTATTGGTCATAAAACATATGAAAAAAAATATAGACAAATAAAAAGGAGAGAGATGAGGAGTACAGTCTGAGGGATGTGGGATTATATTTCATAATTAATTATATAAATATTAAATGAATTTGATGCTTTGAAGGCCCTAGAATTGCATTGAATATTAGATTAGAAAATACAACATGACTTCTGGTATAAACCACGCCTGCTTTCCGGTCCTCTAACCCCCCTAATCCTATTACAGATACAGAGACAGATCATTGTGTTGGTTGAACAGATACAGATAACAATGTCTTAATAGACCTCTAGTGGATACTATTTCTGGTCAGAAGAGCACACAGAATCTTTTGTGGACCATATCAAAGTCAGTACAGTATGAGGACAGACAGGTGATTCTTTGCGGAGCCAAAGATACACATCCTACTCATCACAAGAGTGAATAGATGGTGGAGCTTCAACTGTTTGTACACTGTGCAGCTGAAAGTGGTCTACAGAGAGCAGCTCCTATTTAAGACACAGACAGATTCCAGCCCCAACAGAACAATAATTTATTGAGCTAGTTTAGTTCCTGCTCATTCTGAGGTCTGGTCATTGCACATTTGGATTGGAGGAATAATCTTTCTTTAAATTTTTTATTCTTATTTTAAGCTGTTTCTCACCACTACAAGGCCTAGACTAATGTTTATCTGTAAAGCTAACATAACCTGTCTCAAGATTCTGAATTATATGGACCATTGATGAGTTTTTTGCTTACTACACCTAAAAAATCTACAAGATTTGACTTGAGACAGCTGTCAGTTGATGGTTGTTAGGTTCAAATCTGTGAGAAGTTTCTATCTTTTCCATGAACTGCTTTGTTGTATAAAGCAGTCAGTTTGGACATCTTATTTTTTTCCCCATTTTTCCTTTTGTGGCCACTAACACCATTAAAATATCTGAGTTTTCCCAAAATGTTTTTTTTTTTTATGGTCAGTTTCTGATCTGGTCAGATAACTCTTGCACCCAATCAGTACGACTCAGATTTTTTGCCCTCAGTTACAGAGGTTTTATTATGCTTCACTGATGGTGGGAGGAGATTTTAAAGAAGTGAAAAAGAAGTATTTACATGAAAAAAACAAGCCTCTGACTTCTCAGATGATAGAGCCACTGTTATTAATGCACTTCAAGGGGAATAGAATGCACTGTAACTTCATCAGGCTAAATTCATATTACAGTGTACTGTTATGTGTGGTGAGAGGCCGAGCACACCTTTGACTTAAGATTAAATCATAATGTGACAGAGGCAAATATTGTTTTAACCAGAAATAAAAATGGACAGGTGCTGACAGACTCATGACAAGTAAACAATGTTTTTAAACAATTTTGTGCTAATGTATATAATGAGGCTTTTTACAAAGGCTTGACCTGCTCAGATTATCATCCTCAAACATTTCGGAAATGCAGTACACTCAAGGGATATCACCAGGCCATACAAAAAACAGAAGTGCTCTTCTCTCTCCCTCTTCTCCATTCTCTCTCCTCAGAGAGAGAAGTCTCTTAGTCCTTCTCTGTTCTCATCCTACACCAAGGGTAGGAACAAAGCTCCCTGACCTCCATGAGACCTGCCTGAAGCACAGGCCTGCACTGGATTGAACTTTGGACTTTGAACTTTGATTAATCACAATGTCTTCACAAGAGCTTATGTTATCTTACCCTATATAAGTGGTATATGTTTGTCCCAGAAACATTATTGCAGAATGTGTCTTATGGTCTCAGCCTTTTGAAAAATATGTTAATTCCACTTTGGCTGATTTATAATGACTTGATTACACAATAATAATACTTACATTCACACTTAATAACTGCAGGATGCTATTATAGCTGCTAGAAAATCCATTATACAATTTTAGTTTACCCCTGATTTTAACATACAGAAGTAATGGCATGAGTCTCACTGCCAGGTTAAACAAGGCCAGCCCAAGACTGTACAGGCATGGATTGAAATGGCTACTGCTATTGGGAACATTGGGTTACGAGTTGATGTATGGTGATTAACTTTTCTCAGCTATAACGTCAACAGTGCTTAGGTGACTATGGTTTTCGTTCTAAATTGAGTTCATTGATTGCCTTCTGCTGCAAATTACTGGGATAGGATTTGAAAAATGTTAAATTATGCTTTCAGGTGCTTTCAGCTGAAGTCTGTATACATACTTTTTACAGTGTGGTCTCGCTACTTTAATGTAAGAAAACAATCCAAATACATCTTACTTCACTGAAAAGGTTGCAAATGTTTTCATGAAAATAAGGAAGGAACTGTTGGATTTGGGTAAGTCTGAAAACAGTGAGACTTTGTTATGTGCTTTGGCAAACTGCTGCCATTCTGCAGTAACCACATAATTAAATGTTTTTTGTCTCTGTTCTCTTGCCACAAACATTACAAAAAACCTCACAACTGACTACAGGCTAATAGCTACCATGCCCAGACAGGTGACATGATGGCACTCTGCACATGTGTCTGACATAATGTTTGAACCATGTAGTCAATCACCATCATTTTCTGGTTCCCCATGCACCCCAACCCTCCTCTGCCTTCCACCACATCCTAAATGGACACAAATGCCTGTTTTTATTACCATACTTGCACTTCTACCTTTGTGAGGACACTCATTGACATAATGTATTTCCTAGCCATTACTCCAATCACAACTATGCCTAACCCCATCCCTTACCCTGACCCTTGCTGACCCAACCCCTAAAACCAAGCCTTAATCCTCAAACAGCCTTTTGAGGTTGTGAGGACTGACCAAAATGTCCTCACTTTCCCAAAATGTCCTCACTCAGTAAGGTCTACAACTCAAACTCACAAAGATAAAAATACAAGTACACAACACACACACACACACTAAAGGCATTGACCTGGCCTCCCCACATGCCATTCTGATCCAGCATCTATGAGATGCATCAGAACGAGCCAGATGTTGGATTTCCCGGCAGGTCAGAGCTGTTTTAGAAGCACAAGAGGGACCTACACAATATTATGCAAGTGGTTTTAATGTTGTGGCTGATCGGTGTATAGTAGCTGAATCTGAAGTGATTACCAGTCTGTCCTTCTCCAAAGCTGTAAGGTAGAAATCATACAAGGATCCTGTCAGTGTTGATATTTCAAGCAAACGGGTCCACGTATGTTGACTATACAACCATACAATGACACAAAAGAATTTTTGTCTCACTTGTTTTCCAGTTTATTTAATGCAAAAGGCTCTGTCTGTCAAAAAACAAACAAACACAATACAAAAAAATTGTGTTGTCCTGCAAAAAAAGATTAACCTGGCTCAACTCGTAACAACTTTATCAGGGACTGTACTGCTTTGCACCTAATATGTGCAAACTCACATTAGTGGTTGATAAATATGTAGTGCATATTTTGGCATCCGAACTTATAAACTTATGGGTGTGTTACCTTAAACTGTTCTTTTTGGTACCACAGTGTTTTTCGCACCTCACCCCTCCTGTTGTGTCACAATTAGACACACCAACAAATAGACTGTGAACATTTTATGTATGATTGGTGAAACTCACCAATGCTCACTGTGATTGAGAAGATGAGGTTGTTGCTGTACTGATGCTGGTGGTGCTAATAAAGTTGCTGTTCAAGATGATATCCTCTCTGACCTGAGTACATTCTACCTCACGCCACACTGGTGTCACAAATGAGGTGAGATAGACGATAGGACGGGGAAGGCATTATTTGTTGCACTACCACGAGTTCTCCCCTGTTCATGGCAGACTGTGCAGGTCGCCATTTTTTAAGACCCAGCGTCTTTGTGTTTTACACCACCATCAGGCCAGAATTCATCAAATCACATCAAAGGTCAACATTTACTGAGCACATTCATGGATCTCATAGGATTCACAGTGTGGACTCACAGTGTGTATGTCCATGGTAAAGAAGGAATGTTTCACTCAGGGCGGCATTATGGCTCACTGATGTGTTTTTAATAGTTTTTGGACAAGAATCAAGCTCTGTTGCACATAGAATAACATCTATCAGGATTTAGAGAAGTACAGAAAGACAGAAAAAAGATTAACCTCATGTAATAATCTTTTAGGTGATTTCCTCTAATGAAGATAAATGCACAATACTAGTTAGTATTCACACAGTTATTGACAAGATTATTTTAACCAAGCCACATTTGAAAAGCAGGAGCCTGGTTATGTGTTTTGCACAACTTCAAATGAACTCCAGTCAGGAACAGTTAAACTGACAATATATTATATACCTAAAAAACAACATGAATGTCTCACTTTCACCTGGAGAGAAGTTCCTCTAAAAGAGGACTCAACTAAAGTTAGTAGAATACGTTCATTATTGGTTTCTTGTTTGGGATCTTCCAGTGGAATTTGCTGACATGAAGAAAAATACATATAAGACTAAACTGTCAGTATCTTTGAGCATGGAAGTTCATTCTTGACCTTTGGGAGCAATATACGTATACAACACAATAATCTAAGCTCAATGGTCCACTTGCTGACCTTTTAATGAATGAATCTCACTCTGATGAGACCAGAACAGACACTGCTAATTCAATGGGACTATCAGAAGCATCCCAGAGAGACTTTCTTCCATGGCTGGACTCTAGTCCTCAATTCATGAAGTCAGCACTTAAAACAAACTATACTACCCCTTAGGATCTCTGGCTTTGCATCATCCCCTTGATATGTTTCTTGTTTGGTTGTTTATCACTTCACTATCACTTTGTTTGCAGTGGGAGAGTAAATACTTCTCCAGGCTGCACCCAAGCAGAAAAACTCCCCTCCTTCCAGTGGTGGAGTAATAGAGTATTTAGTTGTATAACTTTCCTTGGTTATTAGCAGTTCTTTGACCACGGTCCCTTTGGTGTTCATGTGAAGTGGAGGTGAAAACAAGCCACCTGACTCCACAGCTTGTTAGTCACAGCAGGATATGCAGAGTTAATTACATCCTGTGTTACGGTACAACAGCTGAAGTGAGTGAAGGTGTTTGACTGGAATCAGTGCTCAGCTTGATGCTTTTGGCTGCAGCTGGAGTTGGATGACTCAGTCCAGCCGAAGCACTGAAACTCTGCTCAAAGACTGAGCTCAGTGTTGTTTTTAGTTGAGTCCTCTTTTACGGGAACTTGTCTCCAGGTGAAAGTGAGTGAGTCATGTTGTTTTTTTTAGGTATATGATATATTGACCAGAGTTAATTTGAAGTTGTGCAAAACACATAACCAGGGTTTAACCTGCTTTTCAAATGTGGCTTGATTAAAATAATCCTGTTAATAACTGTGTTAATTTTCGGCCAGCTAGTTTGGTTTTTTAATTTGCATTTTGCAGGTGTGTTATCTTGCATAATAGAGTAATTCAGCAGTGGGCCATGCATTTCACACCAAGGCCTTCACTGGTGTCCTACCTCTATGGCGGCTGTGGCTCAGGCGGTAGACCTCAGGAGGTAGACCCACCAACCAGAAGGTCGGTGGTTCAGTCCCCGGCTCCTCCAGTCTGCATGCTGAAGTATCCTTGGGTGAATGTGACATGTAGTGTGAAGTGCTTTGAGTGGTCAATCTGACTAGAAAAGTGCTATATAAGTACAGTGCATTTACCATTTACCATACTCTTAATAGGCTAACTTAATACCTTAATATCACGGCTATAGAAACCATCAACACTATACAAAAATGCAGTATTACAGAACTTTGCATCACAGACATGTGGAGTCATGTCATGTATCCAGAATAAATGCCATTACTAAAGCTATGCTATAAAAACCCAATTAAATTCAATAGGTCTCCAAACACTGCAGCCACAGCTGCTCCACACACATCACCTGCAGAACTGAATAAGAAATAACAAATACCAAATACAAATTTCCTTACTTTTTGTGCTAAGTTTAGTATTAATGGAAAAAACATATAAAAATATAATTGATTGTGACAACATTTGGGCCAGCAGAGAAGGCCTTGCTGGCCCTAACAGCCCACCACTGCAGTAGTCTTATTTTGGAACAAAGGTAACATGAACCATGATCAGGATTCACTGGCTGAGACCTAATCATTTGACTGCAGGTACATAAGGAACCCACCCAGCATGCACTGGGGCTACAGACTACAGACAGGACATTAGTTTGATTTAATGTGTGTTGTTGCACTGTCAGTGGAGTCACAAGGTGGCGTTTTACTTTGTATTCCACAATGTTTCCACAGTTTCCACACTGCTGTTATTGTTATCACCAGTGAATGTGGTCAGGGTGTGAGTGATTGGTGAGATTCTCCAAACTGCAAGAGAATATGTAGTGATAATCATAAACCTGCTGCAGCTAATAATTCTCCTCTGTGATGTGTAATCTTTGTATTTGATGCTGCTAGCTCACAGAAAAGTGTTATCTTATTGTCTATGTAGTATATTCTGACTATGAAATGAAACTTTGCTGGCTGCATAGACAATTTTCATCAAAGTCAGTTCAACAGTCAATTACTGAATAAGTCTTAGTGTTCAAAAGATACATTTCTGTTGAACTGAGTTTACAGTATGTGCTCACTGAGAGAATTTCAAACTTAATTAGTTTTTTTCAGTGTACACATTTTTATTTTGCTGTTCATGATGAAATGTTTTATCATCAGAATGAAATTAAATTGTAATTAAACCAACAAACTGTAATAGTTTCTCAATCAAATGATATCTACATTGTTCATTATACTTCTAAGAAAGTCAATAATTTGAATATGAAAATAAGTTCATGTGTGTTATTCAGCTCTTCACAGCACTTGACTTCCAAGTGAGAGAATATCATGACCCTAAAGATTTTTTCTCACCCGCTTGCTCTATAGGGGAGTCCTTATAGCTCCTCTGTAGAACAAGACTAACATTGTCTGCTTAACAACATGGGACATATTTTACAGTGCTAATTTGAAGATAGAGTGGTGGTGTTGTAGCTGCCTTGCATCAGAGAGTCCCTACACTCTTCTTGTTTGTCTGACAGAAATCAACATACTTGGAGAATCCCATGAACTGTCAACTCCTTCCTTGCTTTCATATCCCAGACGATGTGTGAGGGCCGACAGGCTTATCATCCACTTCCTGAACCTCCTGGTGAGCAACGAGACAGAGTCCAGGTCACGACCTTACATCACTCTTTTATCTCAGCTGACTCGTATTTCCTGTGCCATGACCTCACCTGCTAATGCGCTGACGAATGTTATTTGAGCTAGATTAGCCCATGACCCAGGAGGGTGGAGAGCTGGGTTGAGGTGTGATTGGGCCAGAAAAACTGATTATATTGGGTAGCTTTCCTGCTGAAATATTAGAAAATGAAGGCGGGTCTTTGACTGTGGGTTTCTTTGACGCCTGTCACCCTCAGCAGAAAACCCATCATGTCTACAGCTGAACCAAGAATCAAGACTGTTTCATTATCAACTGGTCTTGAGACAATTTAAAACCTTTCCTCAGTCATAGTGTTACCCTTTTAAGTTGCACTCTGAGTACTACTGTACATATATATGTACAGTATGTGACAGAGGCTCCAGCAGTTCAACCAGTTCAACATACTGAAAAATAATACACCATTAAGTAGTAAAACTAGGGCATAACCATTGTCTAGGCATTGGGGGTGGTCCAAAAGAGAGCTAGAATATTTTTTCTTCAAGTGCATCTCCCACAATTCAATGAAATTTATATATGAACATTTACACATTTAGAATATAGTTGAGAGGACTACATTGACCATTTGAACTCACATTTAACAGAATAGTCGATGAGGTTGTATCTGCCTCTACGCTTTGTTTAGGTGAGCTATGTACTGTTTACTGACTTTAAACACACCTACCTAATAGAATAATTTTATAGAATATTTTCTATAAAAGTGGTGTTGACCACTCGTGTCTTAAAATGATGGTACAGATTATCTGAAGTGGGGTTGTATGAAGAACTTATCCGTAGTCAGTGTATTACCTGCAGTAGATTTGGGTTGGTGCTTCTGAGTTTGGAGAAGCAGGCAGGAGTAATACAGAAGCTGAGCCATGTACTGCTGTGGATGGGGTCAGCAGAGAATACACATAAAATAAATATCCTTTTCATCTGATTAAGACTGGAGTGAAGTAACTGCAGTCAGTCATATACAATTGTAGTCTAAAGTATTTTGAAAGAGAAAGTTCTTTTTCATCACAGGATGATGATGATGATGATGATGATGATGATGATGATGATGACACTTCTGCCACCAGAGAGAGGTCCACAGAGGTATGCATCTGATAGGTCTCTCCTCATCCCCACACAGAGACTGGCTGGGCATTACCAGGTCCATCAACCTCCACAGCACAAATGAACACAGTGGGATATTCAGTATATGCCAGGTTGATTCTGAATGTAGAACTCCATAATCTAATGTCATCCTTATGTTTTATGTCAGTTACTAGTAAAGGAGTTATACAAAACACATCTCATTGAGGAAATGGCAAAAACTGTGTAATGGTGTAACTGAGGCAGCAGATTACAAAGGCAGATCTTGAAACTGAATGAAGTGGTGCTGGAGCCAGGCTTTGAGCATGCTTATTGTTATCTCAACCTGGACTCTGGTCCCACAGTGGGTCACACTGAAACACTGTTGGGGGCCTGGCTCAGGATCAACAGACAGGCATGGCATGGGTTCCTTCTGTCACTAAGCCATCAAACTCTGCTATGATTACATGGTGATATTTGCACATAGTTTTAGTTACAATGTGCAAATCTGTTGCTCAGGGTACATTCACCATACATTCGTGAATCATGCACAGAGCCCGGCCACTTGGCTTCAACATTAGTGATCATGTGTGCTGCATCACATACGATCTTGACAGTGCAGAGAATAGGGGAAGTTAGTTGCAGTATATTGTAATTAAGGTCTGTGTTATTGTAAGTCAATAGTCAATGCACATTAATGCTGTGGAAAGACTGACAGTTCACATAGTCTCCTTCATTAATTGAAGGAGCTGTGATGGGAATACTGTGTGTGTGCCACTGATGCAGCCTATTGCAAAATAAAAACTATTCACTGGTCATAGTCTGAAGTCTCAGCAGAGTGTCATTAACAGTAAAATACTGTGATAAACTTCAACAGAATCATTAGTGATAGTGTCATTAATGCAGGATCACACATAAAATGAGACTTATGAATCTGTTGCCCAGGTGCATGCTGGGAGGGCTCCCAATACACCTAGGCTGTTTCAGTGCTTTATTTTCTCATCAAAACCAGCTAATAGTGTGTAATACCAATATGTTGGTTAAGAGAAACAGCATGGATGCATGGATGAAACTTGTTGACAATGGTTGTTTGCAGTTTGGAACATTAATATGATTCTTTCATCTCTTTCATTTATTCTTTATTCTTCAAGCAATATGAACACATACAATTAATCTTCCTTGTTTAGTAGTTGCCTGACCTGTTGACTGCAGCTCTGTTTTACACATCACCTTATGCCTCAAATCAGTCTGTGCACCAAACCAGAGCTTCCTGTCACCACGAGTGTGTGTGGTGCCCACAGCGGAACGTTGATCAGCAGTGGACTTCACCTGTTTATTGACAGTGTGCACATCTGCCTGAGTTTCTAAAACACTACAGTGCTGTGGAGTAAAAATATCAATGATTTGTTTCTCTCTTTAGCAGGTCAGTGAGTATATCTTACCAACAGTACTACTGTGTTCAACCCTGTAAACCTGTGTTCAGCTCTGACCCATGGCATGCTTCACTCCCATGCTCTGCCACCCAGCAGACGAAAACATGTCATTCATCAGGATCAGCTCTTTGAGCTTCCGCTGCTAATTTCTGTCAATATTATTCACTTGATAATGAACCAGGAAGGCTGCAAACTGGACTCAGAAAAATATGTGCAAAAGTTTTTACACAGGGATTGAGGTTGTGCTGAGGTGAGGTGAACCTCGTCCCTCTCAAGACATGGTTTCAGCACTTTGTTATATCCTGATATTTATTATTTTCTAGTCTGTAACATGGGACAATTGGGCTGTTAACCCCCTCTACTCTCCGTCTGCTTTGGTTCCGTCTTCATCTCGTATCATACATCAAAGTCCAGGTCCTGGCTCAAGGCTTTGCTGCTGTTTTTGTATAACAAATGAAATAATAAAAACAGGACTTTCAGAGGCGTGTCCTCAGTGAGCTGATCCTCTGCTGGGAATGTCTCTGTGATGGTGCTGATGTAAGCACGTGTTCCCATATCACATCACTACATGAGACTAGAAGCATCTGCTTCCCTCAGCTTTGTTAGATGCACACACAAAATTTCAAGGGCAATTCCAGGTTATGCCTTGGTAGTATAAACAGGAATTGCATTAGTCATCATTCCTATCTGCAACATTATTCATTGGAAACACTATGTGTTTTGTTTTTGTATGTATGTTCTATTTAAATGTGAGTTTTCTATTTAAATTTAAATGTTTCTATTTAAACTTGTTCATTATTTTTCTATTGGAATTAGGTAAATTGTGTATCATTTGTGTAAATTTTGTATTTCGTACTTCTATTTTTTTTTTTTTTTTTTTTACAGTGCACTGGAGCACCCACAGTTTCGTTGCACTCCTGCAGTCATGTGAATAATTTGAGACAAAAATTCACTTTGTCCTTTATGAGAGTAAACTGAAAACATGTGAACTTCAGCTGTGGATATAGTCCAAAAGCAAACCCACAGATGCCTTAGGAACTCTGTTGATACAACCTTGGGTGTTTGCATGGATGTATTTACATGTTTGTATGCACATACAGCACAAGGTCTGTTTACTTATACATTTTGGGCTGCACACAGTCAACCCTGAGCTTTGCAAACAAACAGATGCAGAAACTATCAGTGAAGTTAAGTCAAGTGTTCAGTGAGATTGGTTAGCTACTCTGACTGGGTTGTGCTACAATAGTCCCAGATGGCTCGAGGTTAGCTTGCCAGCTACAGTAGTTTGCCAACTAACCCTTCTCCAGACTTTTAGCATCATGTCTTTTACATGGACACACAGACTTTCCTGTGCCACAAGAGACACAAGCAATCAGATGTTCACACACACATTTGTTTTGCAATAAGCAATGCCTCCAAATGAAGTGACTGGGATAATCTAGTTAACTAACTAACCGGTTGACCAGTTTGATCCCCAGCTTCTCCAGTCCATGCTGAAGTATCCCTGGACAAGATAGTGAACCCCACGTTGCCTCTGATGTATGTATCATGTGAATGGGTGTGAATGTGTTAGAGTACTTTGTGCATACAGTAAGTACTGTATGAATGTGAAGTGCTTTGAGTGGTCGATACGACTAGAAAAGCGCCATATAAGTTCAAGTCCATTTACCATTCACCAAAATACAATGTTAGAAATTATGTGATTGTTATGACAATAACATGTTCAGTCAGAAGTAGCTCAGAAGTGGAGCCACCTGTAAGCTGCACAGCAGAGGATTGTCTCTGCCCCCCAAACTCTGCAAAACCTGGAATTGACTGGGATGCTCCTGCTGGGCAGGCAGACCAAAGGTCTATAAAGTTTGAAGGAGAAGAGAACAAACAACTATTCATGTATTCACTCAATCTATGTCCCCTTCTCCTGTGTGTCTTTGTTTTGTGTTAGTTGTAGTGTTTCTGTCACTGGGGCATTAGTAATAAATATGTGTGAATCTAAAATGTAACTTGTTTGTGCTTTCTTGTACTTGCACCTTAGTCCAAGTCTAATTACTAATTACTATTAATATAATTCCAAATGACCTCACTTTGCTGAGTGCTACCATAAGTGATGGCCTAAACTATGAACAGAAGAAAAACTAAGCTGTGACAAACTGGAGTGTTTCATTGGCATTGGTGTTTTCTCTTACATCCATTTCTCAGTTGGACAAGAAGAAGTCTCTTTTCAAAGTTCTGTTATATGTACATATGTACTGTTTAATGTGCTATCTAATGAAATGTTGGCAGTACAGATCGAAAGTTACATATTTTATTTCTGTGTTTGGGTGCAATAGCAATTCTCTGGACTCAGTATGTGCCCAATAGACGTCAGTGAGATGTTTAAAAATGCAAATAAAAAGTGATGCTTTTCATTACTTGACAGATTATTATTACAGAGTTTGCACAATGATGAAGAGAAGTATTTTAAGTATTTCAGCCACTGAGAAAAAAGTGAACAGAAAAATGTCCATGTTTTCCACAGAGGGAGTTTGATTTAATTCCAATGCCTACATTGCATAATTAGTGCTGGTAAAGATTTAAACTGTTCAGAAATGGAGATGAGTTTCAGTCCTGCTAGTCTGATGCTGCCTGAGGTATTCTCCCCAAAAGTCTGGCCTCTGGGACACCTGCTGGGGTTACAAAAACACTTTGTCTTTAATGAGGTGAGGTAGAGGGCTAAAAATAGCCAGGATTCCTGGACTGAACCACAATGCTACCTTCCTTCTCTGTTCACTCAGGATGTTGTTTAAGTCTGGTACATTCCTTACATGCTTAGCCAGCCGGAATATTTGCCTCTTCCCCTCTGTTTTATTCCATCCACCTTCTCATGGCTTAAGAACACTTTGTACTAGTTGTGGCCAGATGGTACTCAGAAGCATCATCTGCTAATGTATTGAAATATTAAATCTGTAATGCACAAGTATACTCACTCAGATATCAGTATCAGGTACACTAAAATTCAAACTAATACAGTCTAATCCAGTAATTCTGCAATAAACCCTACCTTCATGAAAGTTTGTTGTTTTAGAGAGGTGTTGATTACACTTTGTGGACATTTTTGATGATGAAGTTTGTGATTCCATTGAACTGTTTTTATTTATTTATTGATGGTACTACAAGATGGGATGAATGTCACAGAGAAGCCAGGAACACGAGGGAAAGGATCCAAATGGAGACACAAAGACTAGTGGATGCAGTTCTGTGATTTATTCAGATGATTAAACACAAAGGCTTATGGGATTGTGAGGCCGACAAAGGTCAAAACTGTAGATCAATATGAGGCAGTTCAAAACAGGTAAACAAATCCAGTTAGGGTAGCAAAGAATCCAGAGTCCAAGAACACAGGCAAAAGTCAAAAATGCAAGTGAGCCCAAGGCATTGACCCACCATCTGAACTCCCCAGATCCCAATCCAACTGAGCATCTGTGGAAAGGCCCGAAAAAAGCCAGATCCATGGAAGCCCAATTGCACAACCCACAGGACCCGAAGGATCTGGTGCCAGACATGTCCCAATGGGCTCCAAAGGAAACACAGGTGCAGATCATGACATGAATAGGGTGGACTAAATATTAGGAAACTCCTCTCAATGTGATGAACACAATAAAATGCAGCAGCAGTACAACATAAGAGTAGGTTGGGTTTTTGTTCTTGTTCTTTTGCTTGTTTGTTTTGTTTTACCCAGAAACCTACACTAACTTTTAAAGGGCAAGAAGCTCCACTGGCTGGGTGATTTGTGAGACATTATCATAGAGCCACAAATCTGGAGCTAGAATTTGAGGGTGGAACATGTATGACTTGAACATGGCAGAGAACTGTTTATTTCCTGGTTCCTTGCAACTAAACTGCAATAGTTACTGTTTAGTTTGGCTTTATCTGTTTAGCTAACTTACCAACATGATAAACAACTCTTTATGCAAATGTTCACACCGGTAACATCTGCTAAATATCAGGGGTTAACAACACCTGTTATAAATGATCAGATCAGTACCTCCAGTCATGTGTGTGCAGAGTGCAGGCCTCTGCTAATTGTACAGCTCACCAATAAAACATAAGACACCATACTTTGTATCAAATTAGACAAGAACTAGAAACAATATGTTCTTTATCAGACAGTAAACACAGTCATACACTGACTACACAGCATATACATATAATTACCAATTAATCCAAAATATACTATACTTAGACACTGTTATGCCAAATTTGCTCTAATTAGAAAACAGAGTAAATGTTTTAAGTGGTTTTTATCAGATTTGACTGGTGATTCTATTCGTGAAGCCTGGTCTTGTTAGCTCAACATGACTGCCTTAGGGCGTCACCTTGGGGCTGCAGAGTGGCAAGACTCACCTCGATGGACTTTGATAGAACATTACAGGTACATTTTGAATGGGCACTGCACCAGTCTAACTATGAATCTCTGTCTCTCTGTATTGTGATTTTATCGACAACTACTCATCTGATTCAAGTGTATTGCTGGGAACCCAAGGAGTTTGGTTGATGATGACATCATCAAGAGTCATGCTCCAGCTTAATGGGTACTTTAATTACACAATAATACAGCAGCTGTCATCCGTATGCAAACATCATCACAACATCACCTCCCCAATTCTTTTGACAAAACAGTGCCAGTTGAACACACAAGGGGAGGATGAGAGGTAGAAAAGAAACCTAGAAGAATCAACAAGAAGGAATGTTCTGTACTGTATCCGTGCTCCTTGTTCAGTGCCAGTCAGACCACAGGAATGCAAATAAGTACTGCAGTCATGGTTTTCCACAAGACAGAGAGACCTAGAGGGAGGGTCTGTGTCTATGTGAGAAAGGAACACTGACTCTTGATGCTCTTTGATGCTGAGTAATTAACCAAACCCACAACCCTGTCATGCCAGTTAGCGAGCTAGGTAGACAGCATGTGTTTGAGCTAAATAAATAAAATATGTTTTTGTGTGTGTACTGTTTATTTACAGCAGTAGCCTGATTGTTGATTCAGAATTACTTCCGGTCTCTCTCAATACAGAGTATGCCAAGTTCAGACTCATCACCACAGTGCTACTGGCAACAGAGCTAGCAGTGAATTTCCAAAGGACTCACTTAGATTGTTGCCCTGGGACCAGCCAGTCATTTCAGGAGCTGGGTAACTGCAGAAATGGCCATAAGTCTCTGGGTGGGTCCTCAGATCTCTGCAAACACCAGGGCAAATTTCCAAACAGGCATTATTTTGTTAAATCAAATTGGCACAAATCAGCTCCTGCAGCATCCTCTGTAAAACACATGTTGAGAAAGACCTTTTGACATTGTTGTTGCTGGAGCTAACAGGTGGTAACTGGCTAATTCTTCTTTGAATTCATCCATGGTTTAGGTACACACACAGACTGGACCCAGACTGCTTTTTATCTTTCTTTTGATTGCTGCCTCTGTAAATGGAGCATCATCTCTCTTTCTTTATCTATCTCCCTCTCTTAATCTCCCTTTGTCCTAATTTCACTCACACACCTCAACATTGTGTTAGTTGAGGGTTGGGTGATGTGTGATGTATAACACTGGCTTTACAATCATTCCATACACAGCCGAATACTTGCACATAGCCTCACAACATCACATCATCATTTGAGCCTTGATTATTATGAGTTTTTATGCCCTGTGGAATACTTAAATTTCATGCCATCAGTTTTAGGTCCAACACATTAGAAAGACCACACACCAGATCCTACGCTATCATCTGGCTTCTCCATCTCCAACCTTGGCATACTTGTATTTCTGACCATCTCCTGACTGTGTTTCAGTCTGTTTTGTCATGCCCCTCTACCCCCTCCCATTAATTCAGCCACTGCCGCACATTTCTCCATTATATAGCACAAATGGCTAAAGGACAAACTCTGGGTCTCTTATGAAGGTTTCTCAAGGAAACTTAACCAAGGCCACAATGATTATCAGAAATACAGGCCCATATCGAAACGTTTATTTTTAAGATTTTAGAAAAGTTAGTCTTCTCCCAGATCGCTTTCAACATTTCTGATGAACTCCAGTCTTGTTTTAGAGCTCAGCACAGTACAGAATCCACTCTGTTAAAGGTTCATAATGACAACCTTCTGTTGATCTGGTGCTTGTGCTATATTAGTTCTGTTTGACCTCAGTGCAGCACTTGACGCAGTAGTCCTAAAAACGTTTTCGTCGTAACTGACAGACAGAGAGAACCCACACAGGCACAGGAACCTTCTTGCTGTGAGGTGACAGTGCTAACCACTGTACCACCTAGCTGCCCCCACTTGCTTTCAGTGTTTTACATATTGGTATATCAAACTGAAGCTGCTTGACAGCAAATTCCCAGGCTGTGTTTTGTTGGCAGTCAGCCCGTCTGTGACTATACAGACAAATAGAATTCTGGTAAAGTAACAAAATATGTTTTGTTCTACAGCATGTAGAGGAATGAAGTTGATTCTCAGGGAGGTCAGTGTCCTCTGGCTCGGAACTGGATTCTAGCTCTGGTGACTCAAACACATATGGCTGTACAAGTTCAAAAAACCACCAGTGTTTCAGAGCAGAGAATACTGCTCATTTTTGGACAATTTTTGGCATTCAAATTTGGCTGTGTGGTTAATGACACATTTTTGTGTGGTGTGTCAAACTCAGAACACGTATTTATCACTGCTTTACACGGACTTTAAAACACAGACAGAGACTGATATAGATATTCTCACTTCACTCTAAGAGACAAAGAAATAAGCATATTTACCAAACAAATTTTTATGTACTGATATCAGATTGCTTTTAAAGTGTATGTGGATATGTATGCTCAAAACATGGTTGCATGGACGTGCCAGCAGAAAGTTACCTTGTCCACACTGGCTGGAGCTGAGGGCTGTTTTGACTACTAGTAGCTGGCAGAGGTAGACATGTCCCCTTGGATTTCAACTGGAGCAGGTCTGAGAGGAAATACCACTGGCACAGAGTGAGGGCAGACATGCCTCACCTCTGACAGGCTGGATAAAACACTTCAGCAGCGCTGCAGGCTGCAGACTGAAAGCACATCGAGAAGAAGGCGGTGGCTGACAGCACGCTGCTGTGTGTTGCTGTAAGCTGACAACCCTCAAGGACAAGAGAGGGGATTTCTGAAAGCTATCCCAAAGGTTCTTTATAGAGTCTGGGGTGGCATATCACATTGCCCTCCTGCCAACCCCACTCTCTGTTTCCTGAGTGCATTCATACACACCCAGACAGAAGAGGCCCTTGAAGGCCTTCCAGCTTTAACATTTGGCCCATCTGGAAGTAATTAAAGAGGGAAAAAAGGTGGATGAGTTGGTCAGACCAATTTTCCCAGAGTCCACGAGACCCACCCTAACTACACTGTTCGTACTCTTAGTTCTTTCCTCACAATCCCTCTGTAACACCATTCCTCTTCTATTGGTTCCCTCCTCTGCATCACACCATCTGTCTAGTCTCTGGCTCAGGCAGGGTTACTTCTCACTAGAAGTATTGTCCAGCACATAGCTCTGTAACTGTCTGAACCTTTCCTTAGCTCAGACTGGACTCGACAGCAGTGGTTCCTGCTTGTACTGGGCTCAGTGGAGACCTCTGAACTGGAAACACATTAGAGTTGTAAAGTGCCAATTTATCAACTTACTGAGTATGGGATCAAACTTGGCTTTAAGTTATGACAATATTGTGTGCTGCATAAAGAAATTTTGTTTTTATCACAATATAATATTAAATATATGGTGTACTAAAACAGCCCTTATGTTCTTATACAAACTAAACCAAAGCAAAATAAACAGGGATATAGATGATATCATTTAAGAATACAGCCAAACTTAAGAAACTGGAAAACTTAAATTGTTGCTGAGAATAAACAGATATATTTGATTAGAATATTCAAAGTAAAGAAAAGTCCTTTTTCTGAGGCTTTCATGTGTCAGTCCAAACCATAGTCCATTATATTACCAACATGTCTGTGCTGGTAGTCAAGTTATGGTGTTTCCCACTTGTTGTGCAGTGTGAATGTGTGTTGTGATCTGCTATGCTACTCATGTAGTGTGTAAAATAGGTGAAGTCTATCTGTTCCAGAGGCAAGGCTTCCACTCTTTCAGGTAGGATGACAAAAGAGGTTGGATTCTCACTCCCACAGATCTGGATGGGTGCGGCTCCTGGTTCACCATATTCTGATCATTGTCTTAAACACAATTCAAGACTCGCAAAACCATCAACCACCACACAGCAGGGAAAATACACATTAACACATTAACACAGTGCGGTAGTTAGTTATTGTTATTACTCTAACACGCTCTGTATTACTGAGCTAACTCAAAGTCTATCAGTCAAATAGAAATGAAACCATGAAAATCACTGAGTTATTTGAAGAGATAACACAATCTTAAACTGTTAAACTGGAATTAAATTCAAATGTACAGTATGTGGATGTATGTATTAAGAATTAAATTTCATCCATCCATCCATTTTCTTTCTCTTATCCTGGGTCAGGTCATGGTGGCAGCAGGCTGAGCAGAGTATTCCAGACGGAACAATGGGATATATATAATCCCTCTAGCAAGTTCTGGATCTGTCACGAGGTCTTCTCCCGGTTGGACATGCCTGGAAAACCTCCAAAGGAAGGCACTGTAGAGGCATCCTAATCAGATGCCCGGCCCACCTCAACTGGCTCCTGTCGACATGAGGGAGCAGCAGCTCTACTCCAAGTTCCTCATCTCTAAGGCTGTATTGAGGTTGCATGTATCCACGATCTCATTCTTTCAGTCACTGCCCAAAGCTCATGACCATAGGTGAAGGTCGAAATGTAGGTCCCCTGATAAATAGAGAGCTTTTTGCTTTCCGGCTCAGCTCTCTCTTCACAATGATGGTCCACTGCAACATCCATATTACTGCTGACGCTGCACCAATCCTTCTGTCAATCTCCTGCTCCATCCTACCCTCACTCTTGAACAATAACTGTAATATATTTCTGGATCATTTATTCAGTTCATTCATATCTGTTTGCACCAAATTACTGGACTGAAGTGTTTTCACATACTTTTTACTTTCTCTATATAAATAAAATTGACTTGACTGACGTTGGCCTCATTGGCTACTGTGCAGAGATGGCAGTTTAAGTGGGAATAACATTTGTCCGCTGTTGTGGCTACAGCACAATATCCTAATGGTAGGAGGGTGGCTGCTACAAAGTTAGCTAATGTTACAAGTTTTATTTAGCAAAAAATTACTTAATTCATTTAAAGTTACTCAACCTACATGTTACCTACATGTTTAAAGGTGTGATGGATGGAGTCTTGAATTTCAGATTAGCCTGATTAGACTGATAGCTGACTGAGCATCATATTCAACTAAGCGGCCCATCTATCAACAGACATACTAACTGTATACTTTATGTCTCAACATTTGTACATGATTACAAGATTATCTCAATCATACCTAAGATATTCAAATACTCATTTAAAAAGAACTTTAGCTTCTGCAATGCATATCAGTCATTTTATTTTATAACAAGCTGCAATAATCAAAACCATCAAGACCAAACCAGCCCTCCTGAATCCCAAAGAAAAGAAATGTATTTTCACAGTGTGACTACAAGAACAGAAGGTAACAGGAAGTTAATGGGAGACATAAAGAGTCAAAAGTCAAACAAAAAAGGACCCAGCTGGTGTAGAAACTACTCTCAGACTGCTCTAAGGTTCTCTCTCTGTATCATACAGCGTCTTCTTACACAATGTCATGATGGATAAGATTTTACGGCTGCTCTAACAACTGCTTCTTCAGTGGGTATTTGGGCATCTGTATCATGTTAGTGATTTATGTTGATCTAGCATGGGGAACCAGGCCATCACATGAGTTGGACTGTTTCTGGTCTGGAGGCAGCAAATTAACACATTAGAATATTATGATTACTTTTTTGTTGAAATGAGTAGCGCACTGATTTTGCAATTCAAATAATCATCACTTAGTTACATTTTCAAATAAGCAATCTGTTAATGTCACAACAAAATCACAAGGAAAATGCATTCGCACAGTCTGTTTCTTTGCTACTGCCAGTGGAAGGTGTCCCATCCTACAGTGTGTCAGTGTGCAGGTGTAGCTCAGCCAAGTCAACATAGACAAGAGGAATCCTTGCTAGGCAAATGACCTCAACAGACCATGGCATACTTTAACATTACAATTACAGACAAGATTGCACAAGGTAACTAAAACTGAGTAGCATGATTAAGAAAGTGATTCGTTTTGAATTGTATGGATGGATGGATTTTCAGTGTAGTTATGTAACTCTCCAAAACTGACAATCACTGATATGTGTTCCCAATGTCAAGAATGAACCTCCATGCTGAACCTATTTTTATGTTTTCCTGATAAGCAGCCTCTCAAGAGTGGTTCACTGGTGACCATTGACTCTGCAGAAAGAAGTGATGGTGGATGGTTGGGTGCATAGGCAGCCCCAGGGCTGGGCTTATGGGGCTTATGTTTTCAGTGAAGCCACAAATGTTTGACTGTTCCTCAAGCGGGGAACCAATGTATTTTGAATGGCCAGAGCAAAGCACTGACAGAATAAGAAACAGAGCTCTTCCTCCCCTGTGTGATCTTTTTCCTCAGCCTGTCACTGACAGCACTGACCAGCAGAGTTTTCAGTGGACAGCTGACAGCTCTCGTGTCCTGACAGTCTGGCAACTGAAGTTAAGCAAAATTGTCTGACTTTGGTACGCGACAGCACTGTTTACATCCTGTCAATCAACAATCAGTGTTGGTTTCTTTTACCCATGAGCATGATCTTAATCAAAGTTTTTAATCCAAACTTCATTTCTCTAACCTTTACCTGGTACTTGTAGTTCTGTCTTGACAAACATCAGAATGATCAGAAACCTGGATAATGTGCCTATACAGATCCATAAATAATCAGGTTTGTTTCAACACCCATATTACCAGTTTTTGACTCATCACCAGTTCATTGTTCTGATTTCATGAAGCTGATGTAAATTGTGCTGTGTGTTTTTTACAACTGCTGCCATGCTGACAACCCTGTTACAGAGGATTTTGGACTAAAGGTAACAAACATAAACATAATTAAACATAAACATAATTAAATGTAGACATTTTACACAATGTTTCAAAACAAAACTTCTACTAAACTAAACTAATCTGTTTAATTCAATCTGTTCCCTTCCCCTATCACAAAATCCAGTATTTGATCTGCTTTGCTTCACCATAAGCAAACCGCATCAGAGTCAATTTAGAAGTGGACCTGTGACCCAGTGTGGAGCAGTTCTGGTGGAGTAAAAGTAAAAACTGGCCAGAGGGCGGTGTCTTAGTACAATTCCAAAATTCATGGCAGCCCATCCCATGGTTATGGAGACATTCTACTCATAAAAGGGGGGTGGGGGGGTCACCAAAATCTTCATTATCTGGGGACCTTGAATGTCTGTACAAATCTTCATGGCAGCCCATCAAATACCTATATATATTATATTTAATTGAGACCAAGGTGATGAACCAACCAATCAAACTTGCCATCCACTGAAAGTGTATGTGAATCACTACACCCTTAATGTCATACACTGAGGGAAACCAGAGAGGACACACACTAGAATGTATGTTTCAGGAACAACATATCTACAGAAGATACAGAAACATGCTTCCAGTCACGAGTGTAGAGATGTCTGCAGGTCCAGGCACTGTGTGAACACGACAACAGTCAGTATGTGGCTGCAGGTTCTTGGGTGTTTTTTCAAGGTCTTGAGCCAAACTCGGCCTCTGCACCGATTTGAGATGCCCAATCTGTTTACAAGCCCTCAACACACACCCACACACACACACACATACACTGCCTACATCATCAAGCATGACCAACATCTGCAACCCATTGCACTTGTTAATTATCCAGGGTTGAACCTTATGGAAAATACTCCACAAGACATGGGAATGTAAACAAAACACAGAGGGAACTCCCATCTGAGAACAGAGTTCATGCTGTATTGGTTCTTATCAGTCAGGGAGCACAGTTAGGTCCCTTACAGGACACACTTTATCCACTTCATCACAGTCTCACAACAGATTTTTGACTTTGACTTTCTCAAAATTATTTGTATTCCTTTTTGTGCAACATGTTCACTTAAAGGACAACAGCATAATATTAATGTAATAAAACAGACTTTTTAAACCAAGAAAATATTCAACTTTCATTTATTCATTTGTACTTTGTTGATTTATGACTGCTCCAGTCAGTTTTCTGTGACTGTAAACCTTTGATTTCTCCTTTATTTCTTCTGCTTTTCAGCCTCTTCCTGCATGATTGCAGGCCATCATTTCTGGCAGGTGGATCGCTCCATGCTTATGCAAAGATAGTGTGACTTCTACTCTTCTTCTAAATAACACTAGGGCATTTCCTCACTTTCACTCCTTTGCCTAAAAGTATGACTTAATGTGTGTAACTAAGAATTTATGGCAGGTGTGAACTGAAGGGATGCTGCAGTGTCTCTTCAGCCAGCAGGACAGCTGCTTTTTGTGATGCTCTGTTGTTAACCTTACAGCAAAATGTTCCTGGTTTTCCACTGCGGTCTTAATGTCACAGTCATCATAGATAACAGCTTCACATGCTCCAACAGCTCCAGATGTCTTCACATTGGAAATGAGCCAGCTAACAAAGTCTAGCAAACAATGAAAGCCTGTAATTGCTTATCATGTGACCAGTCTCGCTGGGATATTGCTGAGCCTGCTGTGCTTAATGTCACATGCTTCAAAACTGAAAAAAAAGCCTGTGGCATTCAAACCATGAATAATTGGTATAATGGTGCCCAAAACAGCCCTCACACCTTCACACCACCACCACCACCACCTTCGACTGTTGAAACAAGAAAGGTTGGGTCCATGTATTCATGGATTCAGACCATACCATTTCAGCATATATCCAGATTCATCAGACCAGGCTGGACAGTTTTCACCAGACTAGGTTTGGTAGCTGACAGGTTTGGAACCCAACATGGTCTTCTGCTGTTGTAGCTCATCTGCTTCACAGTTGGATGTTTTCTTCATTCTGAGATGTTTCCTGCTGTTTCTGGTTACCTGTTACCATACTCTCTGTAAGCTCCAACCTGTCTGACCATGACCTCTGACTTCTGGTATCAACAAGATGTTTCCTTCCGCAGAACTGCTGCTCCCTGGATGTTTTTGTTTCTGGCTCCATTCGGAGTAAAAACTCTAGAGACTGCTCCCAGGAGATCAGCAGTTTCAGCAATACTCAAACCCAGTGGCGGGCTCTTAATACCATCATTATAATGTCAGTGCTATAGAAACGATCAAACCATCAATATACGGTATAACAGAACTTTGCATCACAGACAGACATGACATGTAGCCAGAATAAATGCCATTACTAAAGCTATGCTATAAAAACCCAATTAACCCAATTCAACAGGTCTCCAAACACTGCAGCCACAGCTGAGCCACACACACCATCTCCAGCAGAAGCATCAATATTAACTCATAAAATGACAAAGGCATAAACAATAAAAAAATTAAAATTATTTACAGAAAAAAACTGCTTCTGTGACTCGACTTTCAGCATTAGCCTCCGTAGTGATAGAAAAGGACGCACAGATAACCTCTACAACAGAGTCACTGAACTCTTCCTCCTCCTTCAGCCATTGTGGGTTGAAAAAACAGCTATTAAATCTATGCTAACATGTTTTAGCTTGCATGAGTAGCTATAGATGTGATTAGCTAGCTCTGACCAGTACACTGACCATCCAATCAGATGTCATGAAAATACCAACGTCATGGTAGGCCTGCTGGACAGCCCCTGGTCTCACTGACTCAAAATCTGATTGGTTAAAGGATCCGTGGAGGCAAAAGTTTCACAGTGGCCTGCAGTGTTGATTCTGAAGACCTCAAGGCAGATTTCTGTTACATTGTCAACACAGGGCTGAAATCTGATTGGATAAAAGCTCTAACATAAACTGACTGTATTGGAAGCAGCATAACTAAGAGGAAAGTTATGAGACAGAGAGAATAAGCTATTGGGAACAATTTAATACATATAGTATTAATGACAGGAGGAGAGGAAGCATAGCACAATGCAAATTCCACATAGAGATATGAGGTAATAATGAAATAATAATAATAATAATAATAATAATAATAATAATAATAATAATAATAATAATAACAATAATAATAATAAAGAAGGATAGCCGTGTCAGGAGGCAGAAATACCTGAAAAAAGCAAAGGAGAGAGAAGGAGAAGAGAGGAGACATGAATACATACAGAGGAGAGGTAATGAGGTATTATGAGCTCTTTAAGATATGATAGTGCCTGACTATTATGGGCTTTGTAGATGAAGAGCAGGATTCAGGGAGCAGGTTAATAATAATGAAATGCAATAGTCCAGTTTAGAGTTAACAAACGCATTGACTAGGTTTTTCTGCATTTTTTCGAGACAGGAAAACAATTACACAGGTGAAATATGGAAGTCCTTGAAGTTTTGTTTTATGTGGGAGTTAAAGGACATATCCTGATCAAAGTGAAAAAGTCATGTGAAAAAGAAAGTACACCCTCGCTTGGGACATAATAAAAAAATCATCTAGTCTTAAAATCAAGTAAATACAACCTCAGATGAACAACAACACGACGTATTACACAGTGTCATTATTTAACAAAAACTAGGCCAAAATACAGAAGCAGTTCTCTCTCGACTCGCCCAGCTCTATGGAGGTACAATCATTAATCACTAGAGTATCCCTCTAAAAACTATGGATGTGCATCACTGTTGCTTTGCTGCTGTGCAAACCTTCTGAGCAAATCTCCACTCAAAACTAGAGAACATCATCTTTCAGAGATGGTTCCTGTGGAAAAGATCAGTGTAGAAAACGCACACACACATTTCTCGTCCAGGTGCAGAGTCCAAAAATGTAATTGTGGTATCTACCCCCCCAAGGACTTGTAATACAACCCAGACTGGCTCTTTATACAGTGGTTTCAACCTCTGTGCCTGACAAAGAGGCAAGTGTTTAAACACACTCTTTCTAATGCAATAAAACAGAAACTAAAAGGAGAGCTCTACAGAAAAGATACAACACTGACAACTGTGAGGTAGGTGTGATGAGAGAGTGATGCCTGCTCTGCACATGAGGATGAAAACCCTGAAAGTGTGCTGCCCTCTTTTGGAGAATGTCTACTACCACTTCTTAACTACTTCACAGTTTTACAGTTGATTAGATGCATGCTTCCTTAAAGAGACACTGAGCCAACTTAAAACGCTTGTTTCCCCACCAGAAAACTTTGTCAATGCTTTGTCAAGCATTACAACATGTCTCCACTGTAGTATACAACAACAGATGACGGTCTTTACTGCAGATTCTTACAGTATGTTACAGAAATTAATCAAGAAAGCTGCAGTATGCTTCAGTAGGCTTTATTTTCCTTGAGTAACTCCAGTTATGCAATGTAAAATACACATGTACAGTTCATACAGTATATTCATCACATGTGTAGGATAGCTATAGATACAGATATACACCAGTACAAGTCAACCCTGTTCCTGCATTTGGTCACAAGTTCTCATCAACACCACTCCCTGTGTCTTCTCTTCAATACTCCTGGTAAACAATCTTTCTACAGCCTGATGCATTTGTGGCAGTCTTCTGTAAATATATCCAGGCCCCCAGTATTCACTGCATCCAGGAGAGACATCTGATCACGTGGATGGTGGTCATAAACCTTTTACCTCCATGAGGAGAATCCATCTGTCTCTTTGTGTCTGGACAAGTCCATGTCTGCTGAGAAAAACTCATTCAAAAGATTTGCTCTATTTCTTATTTTTTAGATGTACATGTAGCAGAATGTGTTTTAATTTACAGTCATTTTGTGTTAGGTTAGATTAAGAACAGAAAATTCTGAGTTTTTAAAGTTTGGAATGTAAGCATGTGCAAAATGGACTGTTTTTGTGGTGACTGAGTGTGACAATGAATTACATTTGAATAGTCATTGAATGCATCGTGTGCCAAAGCCATGAGAAATGTGTATCCAATGTTAAAAAAAACTACATAAACAATACAAACTTCTGTTTTTTGTTTGTTTAGTTTTTTTTTTTCTTTTTAAACAGTGTATTGAGGAAATACATTCATACATTCATCTATTACTGCATTCTATTATCTGTAGACAGTGTTATGGCTTGGGCCAGACAGAACTTCCCCCAAAGTAGTAACACCAACAACCTCTACATATCAAATGCTTCAGGTTTCACAGTGGATTTTTAATGTTCATGTGAGAGAGACAACTGATCTTGATTCATTAAATCTCCATTGTTTCTTGCTCGATTAGAAATACAGTACGTACATCCTCAACACTTTCATCTCATTAAAACTAACACGACTTATCTGATTTAATTTGGGAATACTCAAAGGTCCATGTTTACATCACACTAAACATATCTACATTTTCTAAATATGTTGTTTTTTATACTCCCCAGTATCCTTATATTTACTGGAGTTTCAATCACACTGAGCATTTAGTATTCAGTCTGCAAGAATTATATCATGAATTCATTCAAATATCAATTGAATTCCATATGTGACAGATCATATTCTCTAAAGTCATTTGCAAAAAGAAGCCAAGCCATAACACCTTGAAATATTTGTACATGGTACCTTAAAGTTACATTTCATGCCATTATCTTCCATCAGCATTTACTCTGGTGAGTTAAACATAATCATAACAATCAGAAATTATGATCATGACAGCAAAACCCAAATTGTGATATACTGTGGTTTACCTTTCATCAGAATCAATCAGAGCAAATTTTTACTCCAAACAGCATTCAACATTCCAGCACCACACAGGCCTGAACCTTCTTAAAGAGAGACACTGAGCCAGCATGGAGACACTCAGAGAAAAAAACAAAACTGATGACAAGGTACAGAGGAGTGATAAAAGAGTTTAAAACATTTATTATGCATACTGTCAGGAGTCCTGGAAATGAACTTAAATATGGTTTGTTTGCAGACTGAAGTTTCATTTTTGAGATACTGTCATTATTTATCATCCATGATGTAGCAGAACATAATGCAGTACTTTGTAATATTTACAGACATGGATTCGATTTATATTGGTAATCTGTTAGAGCTTTCATTTTACAACATGTATAGTACAACCACGTCAGCCTTCACCACCAGAAGTCATACAAGTCCCATGTAATGTCACAGGGTATGTGGCACTCCATAACACTTCACATCAGCAGGTACCACAACAACAGGTTACAAAAAAATAATAATTTACAACTCCTAAAAACCACAGATTTATTTACTTCAACAAGCTGTGTTTTTTATTTGTAGTTTTCCTATTCTGAAATCATTCCAAATAACATTTTTACATTTGAAATACAGTGACAGCTAGTGTTAGTGCAGTAAATAAGATGAGAAATTAATAGATGTGGCAAATAAAGGAATCTCCAATGTTAAATTGCTCCCCTACACCACCACCATCCTACATCCTCCCCTTCATCTCAGTTTAAACGTTTTTCAGCTATTTTACAGAAAAAGGCTCGATCAGATCAGATGAGTATGGTTTCCACACTGATCAGCCCTCTGCATAAATTTACTCTGCTGACCTGAATGAAGTGATCAGCCTCTTCTTGCTCTTTTCATGATTCCAAGCAGGTGCTTGCAGGTGAGAGGGGGCAGGGCAAAATATAGTAGTGACATATTGGTTGTGTGGAGTCAAATCACTTGGAAGCTTCCCAGATGATGACACCAAGTATGACGAGCACGATGGAACAAACCATAGCAAGGATGCACATCTTCTTCCGGGACTTTTGCTGTGATGAAGCAGCAGAGATGGGAAGGTTATTGGCAGGGACTTCACTGACTGACAGCACTGACAGAGTGACAGCTGCAGACTCACCTGGTAGTAGCTGGCTCTCTGGAGCTGCTCTGTTCCTCGTTCTACATGAACTTCAGCATTTTCCACATTTGCCTCGATGCTATCTGCAGGGCAGAACACACAAAAAGGTAAGCTGGGACCTGATGAAGTCACAAAATTCTTGCAGTGGAAACTATTCAGGTTTGCAGCATCCACAATAAAACAGACAGTTCATCTCTCGTGTCCTAGCAAAACAACTTCTCATTTAAAAAAGGAGAAAAACTATCTGAAAGGATCACTCACCTTTCAAGCACTAAAAAGTACCATGTTTACATTCTGTATTATTATACATACAGAACTTACCACAACGCCTGTGATAGTGGTCAGGGCATTTATATAGATCATTTCAATAGGTCTTTATTTGTGACAGGCTAAAGTAGAGGCAGACCATTATCGCCATCAAAATAAGAAATGAATACAACATATTATTTTGTTGTTCCTGCTATTTGCTGTTGATTCAAACTCAAAACGTCCTCTATGTTTACTTGTTGCTGTTAATTCATCAAAATGTGAACTTCCACAGGCTCTGGAGTGAGGAATCTCACACTACTGACATAAATTGTGTTATAGTAAATACTCATAAATATCCATAAAATACAACCGAGAAACTGTTTATGGATTTTTAAAAAAGACAGACATGTACCTGTAATATTCCTGCAAACTTGTAATGTAACCTGTAATATTATATTTCCATACCATACTCTGGCGTATATACAGTCATATTGCTATACAGTTCACACAGAGTCTTTTCGGATTCCTTTCAACTCAGTCAGGCTGGATGAGGAGCACTGGTACACAGCCACTTCCAGGTCTCCCCGGAGATGCTTAATTGGGTTCAGGTATGGACTCCAGGATGTCAGACTTTTCCCAAAGTCACTCCTGTGTTTTTTGGCAGTATGCCTCAGGTTACTGTCTTGCTGAAATGTAAACCTTCCCCCAGTCAGAGATCCTAAGCACTCTGAAAAAGGTTTTGACTAGTCTCCTAGTTCCTGCTGCAGAAAAACACCCCCACAGGATGATGATACCACTACTGTATTTGACAGTATAAATGAGATGTTGCTCAGTGTTTCCTCCATACACACCACTTGGAACTGTGACCAAATATTCCCATTATTTCATCTTAGTTACATCAGACCAGATGATCTTTCTTCTCATGGTCTGACAGTCGTTCAGGTGCATTTTGGGAGTCAATGTGCCTTTTTGTGAGGGCTGGCTTCTGGCCAGTCAATCATAAAGGTCTGACCGGTGGTGTGCACTGATGGTGCGCTGATGGTTGTCCTTTTGTAAGGCTCTCCCATCTCCACCGAGGAACTTGGGATCTCACTCAGTACCACTGGCTTCTTGGTTACCTGCCTGACCAAGGCACTTTGTCCCCAGTGACTCAATATAGCTGGGTGGTCTGATGCAGGAAGAGAGTTGGTGGTTCCAAAATCTCATCAGAATGATGGAGCTCCCTGCTTCCTGGCACTTTCAATGTGCAGAAATTTTCTTGTATCTTTCCCCAGGTCTGGACCTTAACAGAATCCTGTCTCGAAGGTCTACAGACAGTTCTGTTCATCTCATTGTTTGGTTTTTACTCGGACATACACCATCAAGCTGAGAGCAGTTTAATTAAGCACTGGTGCACTCTGCACTGCACAACATTTCAAGGATCACTGATAGAAGTAGAATGCACCAGGGCTCAGTTACAAGCATCATAACAAACGGTCTGAATATGTACATGAGATATTTGAGTCTTATTTTGAATAAATTTACAACACATTTCAATTTTTGTTTTCCAATTCTGGAGTATATCTGTAGACTGATGGGCAACAAAAATAACCAAATGAAACTTTAAAAGGGTCTAAAAACTTTGCATTAGCACTGTACTGCTGTGGTAGACTCGCTGCTGTTAATATGTGGGTAATGAATAAAAATATGAGGACCAGCTGTTCTGATGTGCGTTGTCCACTGGTGATGCTTTTTGAACTTTACAGATCCACAGAGTGCTATGAATAACAACCCCAGTACTACTCACCAATCATTTCTCCCTGATCGTGGATCATCACTGCCAGATCCTTGAAGATCTGGTTCACATCCATGATGTCAGACTGAAACAACCAGACAGACAGACAGATAGACTCAGCTGTGGCAGTTGTGTGTGGTCCCTTGGCATGACAATAGATTTTAGCAGAGGTCAACAACCATGATGGGGGCCCAGTGGTCTACTGTGTCCTGGTATGTGTTAATATTAGAAAAAATGAACAAAGACTGACCTCCAGCTGTCTGATGTTGGTTTCTCTCTCCTTGATGAGCTCTAGGTCCTCCTCCGTGATGGCCACTTCCTCTGCCTGGGTGGTCATCTGACCCCAGTCCTCTTGGCTTTATACAAACAGGACAACAATTAAAAACATGTAAAGAGTTGGACTAATGTGTGTCAGCACAGACTTTAACTGTTACAGCAGGATACTGAACACAACTAAAAACCAATATGTGCCAATAAACTAAGCCTGATGCTCCTTTCTGCTGTGTTTATTGTATGTTGTTTTCTCATGTTTTTTTTTGTTGTTGTGTACTTTGAGTTGTGAATGTGAATGTATGAAACAACTTCTAAAACAAATTTTACTACATAACTGCAAAATAAGGCAAATGTCTCTAATTATTCTTTGACACTCTTTAACACGTGTAGTCTGTAATATTGTTTATCTGCTTAAGTGATGGCTTTTTTATATGGAAGATTTAAAATCATGCTACAAGATAGAGTGAAATACATGATGCATTGCTTGTTACAGGCATAATTGAATGGAAAACATTTGTTAAAAACACTAATGTTTTTGTTTTCAACAGCTGAATGAATTGTTGAATTGTTAATTTATATTGAACCTTCAAAGTCACATTAAAATGAAAGACATGTAAGAGAAAGAGTTGGATTGCATCTCAGTGTTGTCCAGGGGCAGGTGAAAGCAAGTTTTCTTTTTTCTTTTGAGTTGGAAATGGACTATCTGTACCAGAAAATGGCAAAAAAGTCCAATCATAGCTTTGTTTGATTTGTTTTTATTGTGGCATTTAAAATGTTTGACATTTTTGGCAGTCAAACACATATACTATTGTTCTATGTTAATTTGAAATTAGAAACTACTTCACTGACACCAATGGGATCTGTGAGGGAAATATCAACTGCATTAGAAAAAGAGTTATTTTCTGTTAACTATAAATCAATGACAGTCACTTACTTATCAAAGGAAACAAGCTTTTCATCCCGAGAACTGTCCTCTGTCTGAAAGAGAAGGAAAAACTCACTGTTGCCAAAGTCAAGACAGCAAAACACAGATTCACCAGACATGACTCACTTTAATCTGATGTTTCATCACTACTATCTCAATAACACAGTTAGGCAATTTCTTTATGTGCCATACAGGGGTGTGGAACCATCCCTGACTCCTACTTACTGATAGGCGGGATCCAGCCCTCGCTCTGGCTACTGACTCCTTTTCCCTCTCTGCTGCACGCCGCTGGACTGCTTGGAAGTTGTTGAGAGCTGCTGAGAAATCATTCATCAGCCGGTCCCGCTGGATCTTTTGCTGCCTCTGGACACCACAGAGCAGAGAGAGAGAGATACAGGATAAGACCAGCTGGAAAGTCAAGAATTTATGGTGATAAAGATGATAAAACATCTGAAATTACCTGATGTTTTATCATGCCAAAATAATTAACCAAATTGATCATATCAATCAAATCAGTCTTCAGGTCAAATACCTACATACCTGCATACACACTGCTGGTCAGTCAGAGACTGTGGTGGAAAGAATTCAAACCACTGACATATTTTTGTTTTTTCCTGTTCCAAAAACTTTCTGTTCCTCAGTTCATACTTTGATTATGAAAATAAACAATGGGCTGAAACAAAAATGTACCTTTAAGAGAGCTTTGTCTCTTATACCTGCAACAGCTGTAAGAGACTTTTAGGTCAGTCTAGGAATAGACTATTAACTATACAGGAAAAACCAACACCACATTCATTTCAGAATTTGAGGTTATCGGTTAAGGGAACTTAAGAAAGAGAGAATAATCAACAGGTTTGTTCTCTGGTTTTTGTTTCCTTTTCGTTGTTTTATTTCACTCAGCTACTCCATATATTACTGTCTTTTTGTTTCTTTGCTGCTGTGGGTGTTGGTCAGCCAGTCTTGTTTGTTTGCTCCACTAACATTACCTAGTCTCAGGACAGTGGGTAAAAAAACAAAACACTTCAACTTGCAAAGCTAATTACAGATTAATTAAATCCAAAATGCAACCAAAGGCTTGGCTTTTGTGAAGACGAACTCTGAGCTTTCTATAGTATTGTGCACTGTTTACATCCAGTGTGTCCTTGCAATTGAGCTATACCTTTTTTGAATTATAAATCTAATGTTCCACTTTTATTACAAAAATTGACTTTTGGCACTTGAATAAATTCAGAATCATTGAAGAATCGCAAATCCCAAATATGAGCCTTAAGAAATAACAAAGACAATGGACTAACTAATGACTAAATGACTAATGGAGTAAATGACCAATATGAATAATCAATCAACAGGTGGGAATCTCATTGACTGAATATTTATTTAATTCATTAGTTCATTTTTTAGTTTTCAATTCTTTACATGTCATTTTTTCTGTGAGTATTTTTCATCTTTATTTTCTTTTGGAGCTAAACATATTTGATACCTTAAGAATAAATGATTGCTCATTCTGAAATTGAAATTTTACTTGTCCTCTATTGCAGTCAAGGATTATTATAAAAAAAAAAAAAAAAAAAAAAAAAAAAACAACCCTAGCACCTTGTCAAAAATAAAGGCAGTAAGGTGTGGCTGCTGATGGGCCAAGACTCACTTTGATTGCAATTTATTGGCTGTTGGTCATAACTACTGGTTGCTCTCAGCTGATTTTCAAATGAGATTTACTTATTTTCTGCTGTTACACAACAACAGTAGATGAGCCATGACGGCAGTCTGTGGTTAAATTTTACTGGTGAATTTGGGGAGTGTTAGTGAGCTTTTCACCTACTTGAGTGTTAACTAAACACCAACTTCACACGCAAGGTGAAATTCCAACTAGTGTGGCTGACAACATGGTCAGTGGGGCAACTTGGGCAACCTCTCAGCTATTGGAAAATCATAGAAAAAGAGTGATTTGGGTTTCAGGGAGGGAAACATGCTGAACACCAGTGACATTAAGTGTGTCTTTATTGGTGCTGAGTGCAGGTGCTGGAGTGACACCCACCATACTCAGTGTATGCTAATGATGTATTAACAAATGTAGACTGACACTTACTTGCTCTGAGGGTGATGAGGGCAAAGGGATGGATCCCAGCTCTTTCAGGTGCTTGTTGGTTTCTTTTGCCAGTTGGTTAGTATAGTGTTGCATCTGCTGCCTGCAGAAACACCAGAAGTTTAGAATGACAAAAGACTGCTATTCAATCCAATGAGTGGGTTTTTCTACAACCAACGCTTCAGACTGCCCATCATTCTGCACTATAAAGTATACCTTTCTAGTACATGTGACAATACAGTGTTGTGGTGCATGTGTTATTTAAGTGATGACCTAAAACTATTTTGATATGCTTTCTGGATGACAATATGCACTTTTAAGGACTCAGAGACTCAGTGTTCAAAAAGGCAAATTTTCATTTTGGACAAGAAATACTGGAGTAGAACAGATCTCAGACAGTAGCAACTGTTCATAACAGATCAAGGTGACGAACCAAAAGTGACAGAGCGTGTCTGTGTGTTTGAAAGAAACAGTATGGGAGATCTTTTAGCTTAGGTTGATACATACAGACGATCCTGGAGTTCACTGGTGTCCTGTCTGGTCCCCAGCTGGTTCACCATGCTCTTGATCTGAGCAGCTGTCATGGGAAGAAGACACAGTGCTAAGTCTCAGTCTTGTAATGGAAGATATCATATGCATAGATAGAACACAAGAAAAACTCCTACAGGCCTCATAAATCTGACAGGAGATGACCCCAAACGCCTATTTAAACACACACAGTGTAACAGTGGCTCTGCTGCTGATGACAGGGAAGCTAGTCCTGATCAAACACAGCACTAGCAGCTCTCCGGCAAGTTTGTTTATTATCATTATTAACAAAATGTCAATCCCCATCGCTGACTATGTGGACTTGGACTTGAACAGACAGCCTCTGTGTCTTGGATCAAAAACTATGATTCCTGTCTTGTCTTTGTTCAGCTGCAGGAAGTTTTGTGACATCCATAGTTTAATGTCCTTCAAGCAGGTGAACAGCAAATTTAATGTGGTAATGTTATCAGGACACAGTGAGAGACACAGCTGGATATTATCAGCATAATTATAACTGATTGTGTGTTTGCTGATGAGAGAGCAAAGTGGAAGCACATACAAATTTAAGAGCAGAAGTCCAAGAATGGAACCTTGTTCGACTCCATACAGCATGTCAAATCAATTAGAGCTGAATCACCATAAGATCATTGTGAAGGTCCAGAGCAAAGATCTGACCCACTGTAGTACTGTGTCAGACCGGCCAACACAGCTCTTAGGTCTTTTAATTAAAATGTTATGCTTGATTAAGGGTAATTATCAAATTAATCAGTAGCTGCTTCAAGTAAAAGGGGCAAGATTGTTCATTTCAATTGGGGTCTAATAACACAAGTCTGTAGGAAAAGTATGAAGGAAAAAATCCATTCTGGACGGAGCAATTAACAACAGTAAGCATTAACAGACAAGTGAAAACATTTTGTCACTGAACATTGTTCAGCAATATAGAATTAAAATACAAATTAAGAGAACTACTGTGAAGCACAGCAACATGTGGAAACACACTGCTATGACAAGTTTTGGAAATGTTCTAATTCATTCCCCGATCACTAACCATAATGATTTTATCTGTGGCCACAGTCATGGTTGGAGACAACTATTTTAAGTAAGGGGCGGAACAATTAATCAAATGTGCCTTATCCTCTCACTAATACATACAAACAGCACGTGAAGGTCATGATACATGGCTCGGTTTCTGTTTTGTTGGAAAATACAAAGATCAGGCTCTATGGTAACATTTTTAAAGGATAATTTCACATTTTTCCAAGTCAGCTAACACATTTCTAAAATAATTATGATGTAAGTTCAGCTGACGTTAATCTACCAACATCAGCAGTCTTACTTAGACAAATCAATTAGATAATGTTCAAAGTTGCAGTATTCCCAGTGAGATACCAACTTAATTTTATTAAGTCTCATATTAGCTTCAGCCTAAATTTGGAATTCATTTTTGCAAGGAACAAGTACTATGGATTTTGTCCCCCATAACTTATATCAATCAGTGATCTACACTTTCATTGTTCATGTGGACATGTATTAAGGAAAATGTGAATCTATCTTTTATCACTGAAAACATCTGATAAAATAACCTTGAAATCCTGAACTTGATTTAATAGTTCAGTGGGTTTTCAGGCATGAAGACTGAATTTACATGTCCACCCCCAGACTTGGAGACCGAGCCCTCGCAGACTATGGATCATATGTACCGTCACATGTTCAGTGAACGCATCACCTCTATGAGTCCACGGGGCTACAAGATGTAACTTCTGTTGTTTCCACTAATAAAAATGCAAGTTTTGACTGTGTAGCTGATTAGTGTTTTTCTAAACTGATTGTTCACAGCACTGATATTGACAATATTTTTTAACATGTGCAGGGCCTGCAGCTTTACACAGAGCAGAGATACATATAGAGAGACTGACAAGAGGTGGTCGGAATTTTCCATGAGCCAATCGCAGCTGATATTGTGCTAGAGGCAAGGTACCCTAATCACCAGTCTATCACAGGGCTGACATATAGACAAACATCCATTCACTCTCACATTCATGTCTACAGGCAATTTAGAGTCACCAATTAACCTAATTAACCCAAGGGCTGAATGAACAGAACAACTATGCAAAGAGCTTTCTACCTCTTTGGGAAGAAAGGATATCACACTGGCCATAATATAACACATTTTTTTCATGAAACTTAGGTTTTTAAAAAATAGGGTTATTTCAGGACTCTACAATTATGTGTTCATTCATTACAACAGATATTCTATTTGAATGGAGCAAGTACCAGTGTAACTACAGTATTTGCTGCATTATGGGTTATTTGTAACCTTATTATGTGGCTAAGCTCTTGGGTGTTTCTGAGTCCTTCTATAGTGATTATTTCAGGGTTAATCAGACTCATAAGAGTTTCATTAGTCCAGTTTAACCTAAATAAGTTTCTGAAGGCTGGTGTAACATGTTCTGCTGCAACAGAGGAGATTAATTTATGATGAGTAAAAACAAGTTCATAGCACCTCTTAATGTTTTAACTGCAGAAATAAACAAGTGAAAAATCTGTTTAACAGCCAACAATTACATCTGTCACTGATGATGAGCTCAAAGACTGAAGTCTGAAAAATGTTAACTGTCTGATAAAATAATTATATGAGAGGAATGAGAGTGAGAGAGGAATCGACTCGCTTCAGTAACTCAGTCAGCTGACAAAAGTGTGAAGGATTATTTCAGGGCATAGCGCTCACTCAGTGAGCATATTTGCTTTGCTATTCTTCTTGCTAGTATCTCAGTGTGCTGTGAAAAACAACAATCTGTGCTGTTGTGCAGACAGCCATTGGCACCCACTGATTGACTCATGATTAAGTCTTTAAGTTTGCAAGTGTAGGGAAGTAAAGACATTCACATTCAGAATAAACATCTTGGTGGCCTGCAGTAACTGAGTGTAACAGATTTCTGGCATAAAAGCAAATATGTGATAAAATATGTAAGCTAAGAAAGCATTCAAATGACAAAAATGTTGACAAAAAATCTGTCATATTAGACTTGTAGAGAACTAAATCCTCAAAAATGTAGCTATCATAAATATTTCCTCTATTGCCCAGCACAACAGGGTATCACATTAACAATATGACCAACAGTGAACTGAACTGAACAAAAATCCTTGTGAAGAGACAGGGCTGTGGTCAGCCACAATCAATCAACTTATTACTTTTAAAACCTGGTAAAATCCTGCATTGATAGTGAAAATTCCACTCTACCTATAAAATTTAAAGGTTTAGTGCAGTGAGACACTGTGCAGGCTGACACAGCATTCTCCAGGATCACCCCTGAATCAGTTAGTGAGTGAGTGAATTTATTTGGTTACGGACATGGTCTTGCTCACAGCGTAGCAAAATGAGGTACTGCTACAGCAGTGAAGCAGCGGAGCACTTACTGTTCTGTGTGATCTTCTGAATGTTGGAGCTGCATGTTTGTATGAGAGTATTGAAGTCCCGTGGGACAGGGCG
Organism: Lates calcarifer; assembly: GCF_001640805.2. Classification (NCBI taxonomy): domain Eukaryota; kingdom Metazoa; phylum Chordata; class Actinopteri; family Centropomidae; genus Lates; species Lates calcarifer. The sequence continues at coordinate 44,701 of NC_066835.1, forward strand.
GTAGCTCTCTGCTTTTCCGTATGACATGTCTGCCAAAATTTGTTTTAGCCTTTGGAGTTAAACTTTATCTGTAGACAAACAGAGGAAAGTTTTCTTTTAAATACAACTCACTCAAATGTATTTCTTGACAATAACAATGTTTGCTATAGAATTTTAAAAGGCAAGACAACAACAGTGCTAATATGGGCTCAAAACTGACCAGTTGTACAAAGAGCATTAGTCCAGAAGATGTTAACTAAATGACATCCTAACAAAGAAACTAGGGAGAAACGTTAACCAATTAACATTAGGATTTCAAATCGTTTTTTACGAAATGGCAGAATAGCTTAGTCACTCTTGCTACGTGTGATATAGTCCGCTTACAGTTCCAAAATAATGAAGATTAGATTGTTTTATTGACGGGAGAGATAAACCTATGGTTATCTAAGTAACTCGGTCCGATTAACGACCGTTAGCTTGCTAACAAGTTAGCCCTCCTATCGTCGAATCATTCAAACTCATAAATTCAGTGATACATAAGACAGTTTCTGTTAGTTGAACCATAATGCCAATGTATTGGTAACTTGGTTTGCATACACACTTAAGGTCTACGTATTAAGCCAGTTAGCTCAACTCTATCTTCCCGTGTTTAGCTACGAAAAGTTACGGGAGGGTGCACAAAATTAATCTATGTTCAGCTGTTAGCTGTTTGGCTAACTGACGTTAACCTGTCAGCTTTCAATTGTTTAGGATAAACGGGCTCTTCTGAAATGGCTAACCCTATTCTTCGCCAATTAAGGCTTAGAGAAACTATATATTGACGATAAGACTAAAGCGTTTATTTAAAAAACAGTGTAATACTTGCTTATTAGGCTGTCTCAAATGAACACATAGGCGTAATGTTTTCCGTTCTGCCGTCGAGATACTGCCCTTCCTGATCTGTGACGTTATCGCGTAACGTCACACGCGTTGGTTGAGATGAGCCCAGGCCTGCGCAGAAAGATGACCGGTGATCGCACAGCGCAGAAACTGTTCTCCACTGACTGCAGTATTGTGTTTCTTCAGTAGAGGGGGCTGTAGTTTCAGGAGTGCTGTGGAAGGTCTGCATTTTTAGGACCTTAGCTGGTCGAAAAAAAAACAAGAAAAACAGAAATAATACACTAAAGAGATTTACTTAACCGGTATAATATTGTATGTGGTCATGGTAACCACTCATTCAAGCTTGTATAGTTTACTGAATTTTCTCTTTCATTGTTTTTAGCCTTACCTGCTTTCTCCTGTGCCCTAGTTTGCCTGCCTGTTTGCTGCCTACTCCTGCTGGGGAAGCCTGCCTGCGTTCTGTGAAGCCTCTTTGCCTTGTCTCCCTGTTTCCCCCTAGATTCCCCTCCTCAGACGCAAGCCATTGTCCAGGGCTTCATCCCTCATCTCCCTCAGCCTCCATCCATTGATCTCTGTCTTTTTCACTAAACATTCCCTGTTTCCCTGCTACCTTGGTGTGGGTGTGTTCTGAGTCTGATTTGGGGTCCATTCTAGCCTTCCTTCCTGATATCAATCAGTTTTACTACTTTGTGGGTGGCAGAATTGTTCAGTGGTTACCACTGTTACCTCACAGAGAGAACCCCAGGTCAGCTGCAGCTTTCCTGTGTGGAGTTTGCATGTTCTCCTTGTGCCTGTGTGGGTTCTCTCCAGGTACTCCAGCTTCCTCCCACTGTCCAAAGACATGTAGGATTAACTGGTGACTCTAAATTACCTGTAGCTGTGAATGTGAGTGTGAATGGTTGTTTGTCTCTATACATCAGTCCTGTGATTAGCTCCAGCTCCCCTGCAATCCTTAAGAATAACTGGTATAGATAATGAATGGATGGGTAATTTCCCTATTTTGTGTTCTGTCTGTAGGTTCAAGCTCGGTTGAGATCAGCCAAAAAAATCTGAAATTTTAATTTGCCTAAGTGAGTTTTCTGTTGCATTTCAATACTTCCACATGTCCAAACAATTATCCTATTACAAAAATACATTCACCTATTTTCAGAGTTCACTGTCAATGACAGATGGCAGTCATAGCTATTGGACCAAACCATATCAAATTCATCCTTTCTTCTTCAAATAATGTACAACATTTCATTTTGAAATCTTTTCTTTGAGGGTGGCTACCCCAGCAGAATGATTTTAGACATGTGACAGCCACATTGCCTTGCTGATTCCTCAAAAGTTTCAAATCATCGAAGTATGACTGGCATTCCTGTAAAAAGATAAGATCAGAAAAAAAATCCACAAAGTCACATAAACCTTGTGTGTTACTAGACACTAACATTAACCATTAAAATACTCAGAGACTGCTGAGAATGTCAACTGAATAATTAACGACTCTTACATCATATCCATTAACCTGTGTAATAATGAAAGTCCTTTAAATGTTGTTGCTTGTACCAATATGGATGTTGTCTTATGTATACTCCTTTAACATACAATTCATCTCATAATTTCAGACAGGGGAAAAATAATTAAGAGTTGAATAAGAACAGTACACAACAACGACTGTAACAGCATAAACGTGTCTTTGGAGAACAGTCTTAACATGGGTCAACTCAGCCCCTCCCAGTCTTTGTTGAGCCTGCTTATCCTCATCAGACGTCATACTCTTTGTATGCCATGAGTCCAGTGATAGTCCCGGCCAAAAATACAGATCAAGAATAAACTCTTTCACTGAGTTCATTTAAATCCTATGAACATTTCCACTTTATAATGTCTCCTAACATCTTAGTTAACCATAGTAGCCAAACAAAAGGTGGAGCTATGCAAACTATCCCTTTCTGATCATTCAGTCTGTTAAATTTTTTATCCAGGCCGAATCTCTTTTCCATTGATGAATGCCTTCAGTCCAGTGAAGTATGCCGTCTGACCATCCTTTGAGCTTTTTTCAACAACTGGCCTCAGAGCAGCTCAAACAGCTTTCTCAGTGTTTGTTAAGCCATCACCGAAGCCAAATTTCTTCTTTTTCAGGAATGTGCTATTCTCACAGAGCCAAAGGTGAAGAGGATGATGATTGCACATGTTTTTGTGTTTGTGCTCTCTCACCTAGTCTGTGTGCAACACCAGTTCCCTTCTCTCCCAGCTCAGGGGCAATAGTTTAGCAGACCCTGGATACTTTCTGCCTCCTCGCCCTCTTATTTATTCACCCCATACAGACGCAGGGTTAGAGTTATTCTGTGCACATGTGTAGAAGGCATTGGGTTTCTAAAATGGTGGCAGTGTCACAAAAAACTGGTCCTGGGAATGTGGTCCTGTGACTGCCACCTTAAAACTGCAGTACTGACAGCAAGAAAGCAGGGCATGTTGGGAAATGTTTGACTCTCTTATGATCTATTAGCTGATTGGTTTAAATGATGGATTATCCACATGATATTTCATAGAAAGTTTTTATTACAGATTCTTCACATATGCTGCAGATATTCTATGATAATATAGCTCTAGTCTACAATATGAATAGTCCTGAATCAGTTTTTTAAGTAGACTATTAAAAGACACAAAAACCTTTGGAGAGTGGGATGTGAAGATTCTTAAAATAACATTGTGCAGACACTATGCCCTGACAGTTTAAATGGCCTGTCTGATCACAATGAAAACGTTTGTCATATGTTTGTTTGTTCTCCCTGTGTATCTGAGTGTTGATTAATGTTTAGAATTTATTTTTGGTGTTTGATAGGGACAGAAATTAAGTCTGGTCAGCTTATTTATCAGCAGCAAACTGATATGACAGCATGCTTTATGTGAGAATTCATTCCCCATCTGATGAGTTGATAGTAGATTATTATTATTCACGTTTAAATTCATTTTATTTGCAGTGTATCAACAACTGTATTTTATCAAGCTATTTTAACTCGCTGTTTGTTTGTTTTTTACATCTATATTTTGGGCACACTGTATGTCAAAATGCTGATACTGGAGGCTTATGCTGTATGTTAGGATGTGAGCAAGGAAACTCTGAATGGTTGAATAGAACATCTTTCCTGACAGAATAAATAATAATAATTTTAATACAAATTTAATGTCCATAGGTGAAACACCCCCCAAAATAACAATGCATTATATCTGGTGTTTGTTGGCTTAAGTCAAATGCAGGAACATCAACCAGTCTGCTGATCGCACTCTGTTATGTCAGGCCTTTATGAGGATTTTCTGCACACTAGCCTAGCATCCTGCTCTGTAAGAGTGGGCTGTGAAATAAAGGCTCCTTCCCAATATTACCAAACAGGTGAGAGCAGTCTCTCCTCACATTTAAAACAGTTCTCAAGGTATGCAGGACTGAGTTGTTAAAACAGGAAGTCTATGTGTCCCTACCAGCCAGATTCAGAAGGCCAGGTTCTTCACTCTATGCAGCAGCACAGATGCTGTTTCAGCCCAGAGCTGTTGCGTATAACAGAGAGGATGCTGCACAGTCTGAAGATGAACGGTTGTTATCCAGCTGCAGAAGTCATTCCCCAAAAAGACACCTAAAGCCTTCATCCTCTCTCTGCTCCATGTTATTGCTCCACTCTCTCGGTGTAAGGCCATTATATTTTGACCTGTTTACCTTTTGCTGAAGAAGCTTGTTCATATAATGCAATTTTCTATAAAAATCTGGATGTCATTTTGACTTTTTGAGAACTGTCATATGAAAAGCTGTGTGTATTTTTTGTATCTTCTGCCAAAGTTGACCTTGTGAGACCCTGCCTGAGCTGATTTAAGAGAGGCTCAGTGGCCAGAGAATACAGCATCCAGGAGGATTCCCCTCCAAACAGGGACCAGTCAGTTACAGTCATGTGAGAAAGAAAGTACACCCTCTTCAAATTCTATGGTTTTACATATCAGGACATAATAAAACAATCATCAGGTCCTTAGCAGGTCTTAAAATTAGATAATATCAAACTAAGATGAACAACATGTTACACCATATCATTATTTATTTAACAAAATGCAGAAGTAGTGTGGAAAATTAAGAACACCCTTACTGCTTCCATAGGAATTAAGAAGGTAAGAAGCAGACAGGTGCTGCTGATCAAATGACCTTGATCATCAGCTTTTATAGAGGTGTGAGCACCTCTATAAAAAGCAGAGGCTTTGGCAGTTTGCTGGTCTGGAGTGTTCAGGTGTCTGTTAACACAATGTTCAGTGTCAGCAATGTTAGAGGAGTAACTGTTGCTGCCCATCAATCTGGGAAGGATTTCTTTCTTTGGGTTTCATTTCTAAACAATCTGAAGTCCATCATTCTACAGTGAGAAAGATTATTCAAGTGGAAAATGTAAAATTTTAAGACAGAATTCAAAAGAAGGTGTGCAAAGAGAGAAAGATGAAAGAGAGAACAGTGAAACCCCTCCAAGAATAAAAGTCCAACCTTAGTGCCTCACACAGTTTCTTATTTTTATACATTCTTTCCTGAGTTTAGCAAGGGCTTTTTTTTAAACACAAAACCTCTTGTTTACTCAGCCAAAATGTTTTCTTATCTTTAAAAAATTATTAGTTAATCTGTCTACATCAGGAAAGCAACGAGTTATTTCCACATACTGCCTGCTGTAAGTTTCACATTGTAAATAATTCATCTCCTGTAGTGAATATGGCTGCTGTGATTCAGAAAAACTATTTCCTCATCTTACTTTTCAGCATTTGCATCTGCTGCTACACGTTCAGCCTTTTTCCTCCGTGCCTGCCCCTCAGTGTTAAATGCCTGCACTGGGAGCAGTTTTGAGTAATTCAGTGTAAGGACTGACTATAAAGCCAGATGTTTGTCTCTTCCTGCTTGTGCTCTGTTAAAACAGTGAGTGAACATAATAGAAAAATACAATAAAATAAATAAATAAAATAAATATACAACAGCCAGAAGTCTGAATTAATGATTAATGACATTTTGTGTCTATTTCAGTGACATTTTGCAGATTAAATGCTGGGGTTGTAGAAACTCCATCTAAATCCCGTTCATGCCTCCTTGCCACAACAAGTTCACACTTCAAACAAAATGATACAAATGATAAATGACGCCATTAGGAAGTCATCAAAGGAAATCTGTAACACACTATCTTATCCATCATGTTTTCTTAACATTTATTCTGGAGAGAGGATAATTTGGTGCAGCTTTTAAAAGTGAAACTGCTTTACTCAGTTTCAACAAAACAAAAATATCTGTAATAAAATCCTATAACAACAATACAATAATATTGTGTAATATTAAAGTAATGCTTCATGACAAGAAGACATATTGACTTGAACACAGTTGTTTAGTGGAAGACAGCAAATATGATCCCCCACACAGAGAGAGACACACTGGCTGTGTGTAGCGCTTTATTTCTTACATTTGACTGCACACCTAGCACAGTGCATACGCATACACACACACCTTGCTGGAGATTGTGATTTACCAAAATGAAGTGTTGCTTTTGGGAAAGCTTTTCATAGGAAAGTATGTACAGTCAATTTTGTAAAACTATTTGAACATTGTAAGTTGAATGTGGTCTAAGGTACATGAATTAAGTAGGTGCATATTATGGATGAAAAATAAGTGACTTAGCAGATAAAGCTTTTCATGGATGAGAGTTCTTTTCATTGCTTGTTAATGACTTCAAACATACGTCACAGCCTGGGTCCCATGTTTGTGTAGTGATTGTCAAGAGGACCCATGCAGATGCATCAGCACACACAGATTTCTGTATTGTTGCTGCTCTCAGACCTGTGCTTTGTGTCAAGTGACTTTTTGTTTGTTTCAGGCACTTTTTGTCTTCAGTCTATTTGTCAGCAGCTTCAGGGAAACATACATGTTTCAGGAGACAGAATAGGTTGGCCACTAACCATAAGGTTTGTGGTCAAACCCCAGCCTCTCCTGTTTACATGCAGCAGTGTCCTTGATGGAAAACTCCAAAGTGCTTGCAGTTGTTTGGGATGATTGTCCATTGCACTGGACTAAATGACCTGCTAGATGAATTTTATGTATCATTTAGATCATGTAGATCATTGTCTCTCGTAGGTGACTCAGCCTATCACCAAATTCATTGTCAGTTCTGACAATTCTGCAAAACCCTGGATTCACTGACAAGCCACAGTATGGTTAAGGTTAAGGAAGGATTGGGGTGTGTAGTAAATACACTATAATAGTATTAATCAACTAAAACACCAGGTTAGAGTCAATGAAGATTGTGGATACAGTTGATAAAAAGGCATATATTAACTGCAATGTGTACTACTACACATCCATCCACTACCCCGACCTCTGCACCCTAACTTTCCACCTTACTAGTTAAAGGGTACACAACCACTACTAAATGTTGAGGTGCAGGATCGTCCTTTAACAACTTGATTACTGTGATGCTGATCTGGTATATAAAGTCCTCAGCTGTTCACCTGGTATGGATGTGACAACACTCAAATACCCATAAAGCTAATACACAGCTAAACCTGATAGTGATTTTTCTGGAGTAAAGCTAAAACAATGAAAAATGCATTCTTGTCCAAAAACTTGCACTTTCCCTCACAAACTGTTTGAGTGTCTTTAATGAAAAGCATTAGAATTCAGAATGTTATCAGGCTGATAATGGTTACCTGAAAAGGTTATGTATTTATTTTTAATAGAAGCTGCTTATGATCAGTGTGCTCCCCCAGCCTGGATGGGAACATTAAGTCCAGCTCAGGCCACAGCTGGTCCATCAGTCAGTGGAGCAGGGCCGGCCAGAGCAGCCGGCCAACAGCCCTCTGTTTAAATGAATATCAATCATCCCTCCCAGGCTGAGCTACCACCCCTCCAACACCACGAGGCTGTGATTGGTCCAGAGGAGACCAACCTGCCAGAGGCCGAAGAAAGCCGCTGTACCAGTGTCCATTCACTGACAACAATGACGCTAAACAACTAATGAGCCCTGTCCGAGCTGAGGTGTCATCCTCACTCCATTCTCAGATTAGCTTTGGACATGACCAGCAGCCCACCGAGGGCCAAACCCTGGACCAGGGAATCTAAAGAATAGCAATGCTTTAACAAAAACAATACAAATTTTAGCTTTATCACCAAAGAAGATACATAGAAGGAGGATCCAGAACAAGAAACCTTTCCATTTGGATTACCTTTTTGTCTGTTTGATATTTGAGTGCTCTGAGGGTAAGAAGCTTTAAAGTCGTGGAGGCTGGAATCAAGAAAACCAAAATGAAACCAAGAATCTTTCTCATCTGCCTGGCAGCTCTCTACTGTTTGAGTAAGTACGATCCAGCTTTTAAATTCCGTACTGAAGCTTGGTTCAGCTGTGAGAGTTAAAGATGAGAACTGGGAGGTTACTGCCAAGTCCAGAGAGCAGAGGATGCTGCTGGAGCTCCTATTGTTCTGTTGCTGCTTTGACTTTTGAACACAGATCTTGGCACCTAAGTTGTTAATCATCCAGTTTATAAACTGAAATCCATTATCATCATCATAAGAGCTTTCTTACTGAAGATCCAATTCCCTGTAAAACCTGTCAGTAAGTTTAATCAAATCTGTGTTCCATCAGCCTCTGTGTATTGTCACTGTATGTTAAGATGCTTAACTTGTTGTGAACTGGAGAGACAGGGTTCTGCTCTGTCCTCATTTACTAATACAGGTATTACCAACAAAGAATGAACGATCAGTTCCACTCAGTTCAGATGAATGCAAGCTCTTGTCAATATCTACATGGATGTATTGATTTTCACTGATCCCCTGCACGAATGTCCACAATATGCAAACTCAAAGTGATCCTAAATATCTGCATAGAAACTATAACCACGTAACCAGTATCACATTCCACAAGAACTGTGGATCTGATTAACTTCATTTACAATCCAACAAAAATTCTTAGCACAACATCTATTATATCTTCCCTGAGTTTTCAGTCAAATCTTGTGGCCTTCTTGGAAGGAAGGCAAGCTTCAGAAACACCAAGAGGACCTTTTGATAAGAATTTATCATTAGACTGCTATCTCTAGGATTTCTTGGATGCTCAACTCAAATGTACAATGTGGCATGAAAATGCAAACATGTCTTATGTACATATGAAAGTTTTAGAGTGAAAACACTGAATAACTCATTTCAGCCTTGAAAGGATTATGCTAATTCACTGGCAACTGTGTCACTTTCTTCCAACAAACAATGAAAGTTGAGGGTGATTGAATGGACATTTATTTGGGGGATGGAGATTTTAACTGAGCAAACTCCATCCTCTGAGGAAGAGTGAAGAGTGAAGTGCAGCTGAAAGCTCCAGAAAATATCAATATTTCCAAACACTAAAAAAAGAAAACCTGAAGGTCAAGTTATCTTAAATCAGGCATGATCATTGAATAATAAACTTTCAAAATAACCAACAAAGTTGTAGATGGCAACAAAAATATTTTATTTGAGAGACAACACAACAGCTTTGCATGAGAATGGGAGCAGTGCAGACTGTGTGGGAGGTTCTGCGTTTAGGTCCAACCACCATAAGGGGTTAGAGTCAGTGACCTCTGACCTTTTAGGAGGGGGTAGGGCTCTGAGTCGTCCTGGTCAGCGAACAGTCTGTGGAGGGGCAGACCGTGGACACAATAGCCTACCCATCCACTCCCCCATGCCCTCAATTTTTAGTGACCTGGCCCTCACACCCTCATCTCCATAACACTGCCCCCAGTCTGCGCTCAGATTGAGACCTTATTAAAGATATGTGTGTATAAGGTAATCCCCCGACAGCTGCCCATGACCGTGTCCCCAGCAACCCCCAACCCCTCCCTCAGGGTTCCTCAGCCAGTCTCATGCACCCTCTGTGTCCATGATGGAGTAGGCCAGCAGAAAGACCCCGTAGTTTAATTCACAGCAGGGACACAAAGGGCCTGTGGTCACTGGTGTTTCCTGCAGTGAACATAAATAGGCTCAATGTCTCAATCTGTGGAGAGTTTTGGCTAATGCTAACAGGATTTGTGCCATGTAGAGGTACAATTATGGTAGTGATGAGACTTTTTGCGAGGGCCTTCACACATCATTAACCTGAATACACAAGGCATTAACAAGCACACAAAACTTTAAAAACATTTACCACCAGGTTTTTACAATTCTAAATTCATTCTGTTTCTACCCTGTAGAAACTCTAATGTCACAGCTATATGTTTGATGCCACTAAGTGGTTGACAGCAGAAATGGCAGAGCAACAACCATTCAACCACAGATGTGCTAAATAAACTGACCAGCATAATATTAGTCTATGACCACCATCACCATCAAATGTTTGACCATCAAACAGCACTAAGAGAATCAAAGACTACCATCTATCTTGATTTGGATTTTTCAGAGGGAACACTTTGGTTCCTCAGTGATAGTGTATAACTGTGAAACATGGTGCTGCTGGTGAGAATGATGACCAGATGACTTTTACTGAATATGGCACCAGGAAAGGTTTCACAGTTTTTGTGAAATCTTTGATGTTTGACTGAAACAGATACTCTGTAGTCACTCAGTTGACATGTTAAAGGATGGTTCAGAGTTTTTCAAGTCTTTCTTACAACAATAGTCAGATACCTGTAGAAAAATGATAACAGTTTTTGCCTGCTGCAATGATTCCTTGTGATCACTCTGGCCATTAAAAGATTTCTTTGTATAAAAAGATAAGAACAGATATAAACCAAAAAACTGTAACTTTGCAAGACACCCTCATGATTTAAGTCAAGCTGCAGAATTAAGCTAAAGCACACAAAAGGACTGTTCTCAGACTTTCAAAACTGTGAACTTCTCCTTAAATGGATTAAATCTAGTAACAAATGAAGAGCAACTGATTTCAGGTCTATGACGAGTAGTATCAGTCTCAATGTTGGAGTTTCATTATTTCCTATAGCCATATGTAGTCACAAGTTCATCTGGAAGTTTTGGGAGATGCACTCACTTTTAAATAAAAGCTCAAATAGCAAAATAATAGCAAAAATAATAAAGGTGGACGAGGAAAAAATAAAAGCATCATCTCTAGATGACAAATTTTATTAGCAGAAAATCAAAGGATAAGATGCTGTGACACAGCAATCACCAAAAACTCACTAAATTAAGAAATAATAAAAAGAATTAAAGCAGAAAAATAGCAAAGAAATGTAAGCACTAAAAAATGAGGAAAAAATGTTCTTTGATATTTCAATATATCAATATCTATCTATCTATCTATCTATCTATCTATCTATCTATCTATCTATCTATCTATCTATCTATTTCACACTATCTATAGGATACTCAGTATAATGGATGTTTTGTCATTCCTGGAGCAGCACCAGTTGTTACAGAATAAAAATAGTATTATATCAGTTTAACTGTGTTAACTTCTTTACATGATCTGTGAGTATTGCCGACTGGTAAATTCAGTGGTCCTATATAATATAAAGCAATGGCATAGGAGTCTATAACTCACTGTTGTCTTCCTCTGCTTGTATTTTTATCCCATTAGATGGCAGTCTCAGTTATCTAGTAGTACTTCCACTGTCAGATTTACTGCATCACCTGGTGACTCACCTCTCCACTCTTAGTGTCTTATTAGCTTGTGCCTTGTGAGGACTCAGTGTCCTGAGAGGAAGAAACTCTTATTTAGGAGCCTTAATGAGAGTTGCTGCTCCCACTCTGTGAGCTGGTACCTCACTGATTAAAACTGCCAGACAAACAAAGAAGGCCCCACTCCATCACATTAGAGATTATTACTTATTGATCCACATTGCTGGTGGGGACCCACCTTTTGGTCAGGCTTTTTAAATCTGCACTGACCATTAGAATCAACCCCCAAACGCAAATGGGATGTTCTGGGCCCTGGGGCCCATAGGGCCAATATCAGTTTATGCTGATGATAGTCAGCATGTTATCAGTAGGTCAGGGAGACCAAGCCTTATCCCACACTAAATTTGACCTTAATGGTATTGTATTTTTATCAAAAAATATAACTGATTGAGTGATTTTGGATCACATATTGTATTTATGATAGAAACTTGTTTCACATTCAGGATATTTACAACATATAATTACCATTTGTGAGAACATATTGAGTAGGGCTTGGTAACAGGCCTCAGTATATTTTTGCCACTGTGAAGCACAGAAAGTTGACAGAGTCAGAGGATCAATAGGGGTTGGTAATTAATGTGCTCTGATTTGTTAATATTTAAATCAACGATCAAACATTTGCTCTGAGGGTATGTCTATAGATATGTGCAGTGAATCCATAACAGATGAATCTCCAACCCTAACTATTAAATCTTCTGCCTCTAAAACACTATTCTCAGCCCTAGCATTAATAATTACTCAGATATATGAGAATATCTTTCGAGCTGGCATTCTTGGCTCAAATCCATGCATCTCTCCAAAGCTGCGAGGAAAGGAAAGATATTGATGAAAAGATATATATATATATGGTGATCCGATCCCCCCTCTCTTTCTCTGTCCCTTTTGTGGGGGCTGGATGGAAATCTGTGAAGTTCAGGGGCATCAGTCTCGCTAAACAATAGCAGTGGAGGGCTGGGAGAGCAGATCTGGCTGGACACAAGCTGCCCCCCCACCTTCATTTACACATCCATCCTCCTCACCTCTGACTCTCCCATGACCTATGAGGGGCTCGGGGTTACAAGCACATGGTGCTAGTGTGGGGGTTTCTAGACAACCCCCTCCTTTCAAAAAATCTCATTATAGTCCTACCCTTATATTGAAAACGCTCCAATCTCTAATGCTATGCACTTAATCACACCCCATGCAGGTTCAGCTGGTTGGAACTTGTATAGAGAACATTTTACTCCTCCAGTCTGGAGTTGCCTTTAAGGTTGTTGTCTAACACTGCTTAGTGTTGACACTCTGTTATCATCCATTATAAATCCTGATCCAGAGAGTCTCACTCAGGTTTCAATCTAGAAACAAAGGCATTAATCCTATGATGATACCGATGTGTCAAGGCTCAAATCCCTCAAATAAAAAAATCTGTTATTGACATGCAACTTATTTGCTGCACCAATACAATCTAATACAACCTTCTTTCAATGAACCCTACCTACATGAAGATGAAGATACTACGCAGTTTTTGTATGACTTGCATGATCAAAATGATTGCTGGACTGTTGTATTGGATTGCATGAGATTATTGAGGCCTCCAATTCTCCCTGGGACTTCTGAAATAATATCTAAACAAAAAAATAATATGCACCGTATGAGTAACTGTATAAGTCATCTTGCAATGTAATCTCAATATTGTGCCTGTTATGTAAACAGTGTATCAACACTGGCCTTTTATGCCTCACAGTTAGCAATACCATGTGTTCAATAACCGTAGCCACAAAATGCAATGCAAGTTTCCCCTTGGGAGCCCTGAATTTCATTACCAGGCCTGAGGGATGGGAGGCTCAGGGGTTGCAGGGCTCTATCAGCCTGTCCAGACACAGCTGACCAGTAGACCCACAATCTTTTCTGCTGGCTGCATCTGCTGGGGGGAGATCTCATCATTAAAAAGAGGGCAGATGCTCATTTCTGGATGTGACACAGTGACATCAGTATAGCCAACAGCAGATCATGAGGACAGGGAACAGTTCAGCTGTATGTTAAAGCTGTGGTTACACTCCATGGATGTATTCTAAGTGACAATTTATAGTTTGATGGGTTTTTATAAAACCTCAAAGCCTTTTCATCAACTACCTTGTCACCAAAGAACAATCAACCTGCTCATATCCAGAGGAATTATAAATGAATGCTGTAATGCCAGAATTGCTATCTGTGTGGTATGAATGTGCAGTGCCCTGATATCTTGGTCCATGCCATTTTGCATTTGCTAGAAACCTTTTATTCTGAGTGTAAATAGTGTGAGGGAGATTTTCTCCATGTTCCCACTGATTTGCTTTCTATGCATGTACTGATGTAAGACAAGGTGAGGAGCAGTGAAATTGTTAAAGGGTGGGTTGAACTAACATTCATACTTTCTCACTGTGGTGGCAAGAGGTTTCTATCCATGCAGATAGTTTCAGTTTAACTTGGTTTGCTGGTTACCATTTAAGCTAAGTGAAAAAATGTGTTTGTATCTTGTTAATAATAAAAAAAAAAAGAAATCAGTGAGAATATAAATGTATGCTCTCAACACACTGACAATGACTTTCAACACATTAGTAAATAGCATCACCAGGCCTTCAGGCTTCACTGGGAACAGAAATAGACAAAACAACTGAAGTCAAGTTCAGGTGCCTGGACAATAAGAAATGCTGTTTATGTGGAGGAAAAGGCTGAACAGATGCAGGCCTCCATAGTGACACTGATAAAGCATTGTGCAGGTTCAAGTGCAAGTACAATTGTTACTGCTTAACAGCTGGGAAGGAAAGTGGCTGATGTGAGGGTTCAAGGCTCTTTGCATATGAGAACATTAACACCAAAAAAGACTGGGAGCGGCATCAAGGTCATGGAGGAGAGGGGACAAGGGTGACATGGAGCGATCTGGTGGCATGGGAAAGTCACCTCAGAGATGGCTCTGAAAGGGTGAGAAGAGACGGGAGGGGTGGGGGGATGCATAAGAAGGGGCAGATGGTGCCCTTGGGTGCATGGTGGCTGATGGGAGTTTTTACAGAGGTTACTGGGGGTTGGGTCCAAATAAGCATTGTCACAACACTATTGTCACAATGGGTCCCTGCTTCAATGGAGGCTCTCTTAACTTGACCCCAGCAACTCTTGCCAGTCTTCTCCTCTCCAGCTTGGCTATTGTTGTTTCTCTCTCTGGCTGGTTAGTTCTCTGGCATTCAAGCCTCCATTGTGGCTCTTCCTCAGTTAAAAAGTTATAGTCTACAAAACCAAATCTGCCATCAATCAAGTTAGATGGTTTTTGTGTCAAGTTAGGTTTTTCTGATAATTTAGGTAGGGTTCCCTGAGGCTTGGTGTCCGACAGAAAGGCCTCCACTGTGTTATTGTCCTTTTTATGAGTTTGAGGGGAAAAGTTGGTTGGATTTTGAATGATCCATCACTATTTTCTTATGTTAGACCAAACACTCAACAGTTCAAGGTTGCTTTCCCACAACAAACTCATGTTAATGCATGAACTCTGTATGCCTCTAAATGACACTTCCACTGGATTTGTGGGATATGACTGGATTCTAAACGTGTGTTCAAACTGAATAAGAAGCACATTTTTGCCTTGGTTTATTTGCATACTTTTGCCCATTAGACAGTCCAGGTTTATTTGCAACAAACTGTAAATGTGTTAAGTGCAGACCTCAGCGTGGTATTACCACAGGTCTCAAGTCTGTGCATCAGTATTTCATTTAATACCAGGCCATCCTCAGGTCCTTTTCAGATCAGGTTTCTGAACTATCCTGAAAATACTGAAAAAATCCAGAATCCACTTAAGTTCCGACATTTTCTGATCTCTCACTTGCCACTTGCTATTTTGAAGAAGCATCATGACACAGGAGTTTTATTTCAGTTAATTCAGTTACATAAATTCACATATAAAGTACATAAACCTGATTACATTTCTGAGTTTCTCTCTCACTTCTCTGGATTGCATGACAAACGACATACTGAGTGAGCTCTTACTCTCTCTGATGACCTGTCTTTCTCTTTCTCCTGTCTGCAGGTGGCTGTCTGGCCTCAGAGCTGTCTTTCCTGCAGGAGCCCAGTGATGTGATTGCAGTGAGGGATCGTCCACTCATGCTGGACTGTCGAGTGCAAGGTGATGAGCCTATCATGATTACGTGGCGTAAAAACGGGGTGCCTTTACCCACCAGCCCACGGGTTTGGGTTCTGGCAAATGGCACCCTGTTCATCCAGAGCTTCCAGAAACGCAGAGAGGGGGGCGATGCGGACATGGGCGAGTACGACTGCGCAGCCCAAAACCGCTACGGCATGCTGGTCAGCCGCAAGGCCAAAGTCCAATTGGCATGTAAGTAGTTAAGCAGTGCAACACAACCCACCACAACACAGGACTGTTACATGTGTATGTGCCACACAATTACATGCGCTTTGGAACCATACAAATATTACTCAAAGACAGGAAGAAATAATGTCACTGTCAAACTTAATCCCTGATGAGCAAAATGAGTTTCTCACTGTGCAAAGGGGTTGAATAGGAAACAGCAGAGGCAAAGAGGAGGTGCAAGTACATTCATTACCACATCAACCTACAGCTACAATTTTGAGATAATCAGTCAGATCAGATAAGTTGATTTTGCTGTGTCATCAGGAGATGCAAAGTCATAATTACAAAAAAATAGTTATTTGCTTGGTCAATGCAGTTTTCTTCCTGTAGTGGCCTGAATTAAAGTTCAAAGTAATTGCTTGTTTTCCATTAATCAATGTTCATTGTTCTTCTAGACTTTTGTCAAGATTTTAGAATGAGTCCCCCACATACATCCCTCCACAAATGCTGTTATTTAAGTTCTCCGTATTTAATTATGCAGTTAACTATCAAATAGTATTTTCTATTTCAAATCATATTTATATCTGTAAGGACCAGTCTCTGTAGCTGTTGAGATGTTCAGGCACTTTGACTTTGACTCTGGTATCACACAGGATGTTTTCCACAGCTGTGCCACTCACCCCAGCTTCTGGCACAGGTACTTTTTAGACCAGCTGTGCAGGATAGTTGAGCACATTCTGAATCTGAGAAGCTTTGAGCTGATGCTCAAATCTATTGCTGAAAAGGTGTGCACACTCTCAGTCTCCCACAGGCTGGGAGTTGAGTTTATTGTGAGCACAGATGATTTTAAGGCCCCTTATGACTCCACAGACTCCTGTAGCTGTTTTTCCCCTCCTCAGCTCTCTCTGCACATTCTTCAGCTCCTCCTTAGTTCCTGACATAAAGGCATTCTTTTTTTTTTCCTTGAGGAGAGCCTGTATATCAGGAGTAGCCCAGGGATTGTTATTGGAGAAACACAGTACAGTCCTGGTAGGTTCAACATTCTCCACACAGAAGTTGATATAATCTGTTATACAGTGTGTGAGGCTATTGAAGTCCTACATGTGAAGACAACACACTCTCCAGTCCTGTTCTCCTTCTCAGTTAAAGATAACATACAGTGGTTTCCTCTGGCATTTTAATATCCATATCCCTGCATTACCCAAAGGCCATAAACCTGAACAGAAAGTCAAGGATGTCCCAAACAGTCACCACATGTTGCTTTTCTTTGTTAAAATATCCCATAGTTTTTGTTATAAATGATGCTTCACATGGTGAACAACTCTGCATTACACTTGGCAACCCAACCCCCTCTGGACACTTTGATCCTTTGTTGTCAGAAGGAACAGGGGCCCAGATACAAACCCCTCATCAAAAGCAACCAGCTTCTCATTATGAAAAACCAATAAATTACGCTGTAAGTACATTACTGTACATGGCTACATTTTCTGAACACACACAGAAACACACCTGCACAACCTGAATGTTCAAGCTTCTCCCCACAACCCCAACCTCTTCACTCAGACCAATAAAACTAGGGATTTATGGGTAATCCAGGTGAATTATGTGTACCTTGTGGTAGTCTTACTTCAGTGCAATGAGTTGCCTTGGTGATGCTCTCTCATTTGCAGACCCCATCTCTATGGTATATACCCTTATTGATTATGGCCACCAGTGTATTAGGAATTTGTAGTGTGTGTGTGTGTGTGTGTGTGTGTGTGTGTGTGTGTGTGTGTGTGTGTGTGTGTGTGTTGTGGGGACTTAAATATGTTTACACAGTCAAATTATGGGGACCTGTCTTCCTTATGGGGACAAAAAGCAAGTCCCCATAATGTATAACGTTAAATTTCAAGGTGTAGACATGTTTTAAGGTTGGGGTATGGTTAGATTAAGTGTAACTGATTTTACACCATCCTCTTACTTTACATCCTTAGGTTAGGTTAGGGTAAAATGAATCTTAGGCACGTTTCAGTAATTCCTTCCTGTGGTTTATTAATTCATGCACATGGATTTTTACTTTTTTCATATAAATATATCACTGTAGGGTAGTGATATATTAAAGAGATATGCCACTGATTAGGTTTTGCACATCCATAAATTTTGGAACAGATTTGCAGCTAAGACCCTAGTATAGGTCAAACTCCAAAAACACTAGATCCTACATCTCCCATAATGCAACCAGTAGCATCTCCACAACCACAGTTTGTAAGACAGACTTTCTATTACGAATCCATAGTCAAATCCAAACTGAAATAACTCCAATGATATCACTATGACATCACATCACTCATCATAATCTCGTCAGGGTAATTTTCAAGTGTTTCACAGGCAAAATAGTGCTAATCATCGCTAGTAAACTGATTTCCATTCAACACAATATCCACGTCCAGGATTTTCCTCATTAGAGTGTCTCTTTGTGTGGTTTGCTTCTCAGCTCTTCCTAAGTTCCACACCCACCCAGTGTCCATGTCTGTGGATGAGGGAGGTGTCGCTCGTTTCCAGTGTCAAATCAATGGAGTCCCTGAGGCTAACATCACCTGGGAGAGAGACAGAGTGCCACTCAACACCACTGACAGCAGGTAACACCATACACACATACATGTGTACACAGTATCTACATAGGGCCTGCAGCTACTACTGTCAGCATGTACTAAAAACTACAAAATGTAAGAGCTGCAGCTTTTATTTTTGCTCTACTTTGTTGACAAAGTCCTGCTTTTTTTTTTTTTTTTTTTTTTTTCAATTTTTGAACATCCATTAAAACCACTCCAAATATGGCTGGACAGATGGTTCTTGTTTATAGGTCATGGAGTGGCTGTACTTTAGTTGCTAGCCAATCATGACAAATTTTCTCCACCATGAAAACATGTCGCAATTAAAATGAATTAGTTTATGGTTAAAAGAACCTGTCGCCTAATATATACATATGTGTAACCCCAACCCTACCTTCCTGTCCAGGTACACTCTTCTGCCAATGGGTATTCTCCAGGTGACAGGCGTGAGGCAAGCTGATGCTGGGATTTTCCGATGTGTTGCTACCAACCCAGCCAACACTCGGTACAGCCGTGACGCCATGCTCAACGTCACTGGTAGGTGGACACTACAGTATGCAGTATGTAAGGAGTTAGGGATTTTAAGGAAAGATCTCAATGGAATGAACAATGGAATGAGGTGGGGTTTGGTCTACTAAAATGTTTAGGTGGGTGGTACATGTCAAAGTAACATCCAGATGAGTGAAGGACCCAAGGTTTCCTAACAGAAGATGGTATTGTAAAGACATGAAACTTCATCTGTCAGAGGTGTGTCAGTGTATGTTGTCATCTCATCTTCCTTCATCTTTGCAGGTGGAGCTTCCAGAATCTACAAGGAGCCAGTCATCCTGTCAGGACCTCAGAATCTGACCATCACCGTCCATCAAACGGCCATCTTGGAGTGCATTGCGACAGGAAACCCAAGGCCCATTGTTTCCTGGAGCAGGCTAGGTACCACTGGAAGATTATAATCAAATTTTTGTGATAGGAAGAAGATTAGTTCATTTTCATGATGTTATAACTTTAATAACTGACCATCTCTGTGTGTCTCCACGTATGTGTGTCCATCAGACGGACGCTCCATTGGGGTGGAGGGTATCCAGGTTCTGGGGACAGGGAACCTGATGATCTCAGATGTTTCCTTGCAGCACTCTGGTGTGTATGTGTGTGCTGCTAATCGTCCCGGCACCAGAATGAGACGTACTGCACTTGGCCGACTCGTGGTACAAGGTAAGGTCATACAAAGACTACTGCTGAAGTATTGCCGAAACGTTCTTGTGTGAGCAAAGCTTGAGGCTGGAGGGCTCTGTATGTCCTAGAGTCATCACCCTGCAGATGTCCATACATTCATCCCAACTATATTTCTTACTGTCATTAGCTGTGTTTTAACTGACTGCTCACCTCCCAGAGTGTTAGAGTGGATTTGACAGAATCATGGAAAGTCTGTTTTTTCTCTGTAGCCAGTTTATGTCACTGATTTGCAGAAAAGGTTAACAGCATAAAACAGTGTTAATACACTCAGTCCTCAGATACATCCAGTTTCTACGGTGTAATACATACGACCAGAGACAATTTGAAGACCACTGCTGCTTTATACAGAGACACTGACCTTTGTACCACACTACATTTTTCCTATGTAAAGGAACGAGTACTTATTTTACCACAGTAAATTAATGCTACCAGTCACTCATACCAACATTAAAGTGGTAGTTAACTTCTGTAAATTTGTGGGATTTGTAAGAGACCAATTACAAACAAAATAGTACCAATCCATTTATTATGAATTACATACTATGTACCTTACAGTAGTTCTCACCAGTGACCAAAGCATGCCACAGTATTGACCTAACAGTATGAAATGTAATCCAATAAGTCATCAGTGGCATTATACTGGCAAAATTATGCAAAACCCCAAACCACTTTTTAAGTTAACCCAGCTGTTATCTGTAACACTATACAGTGAGCTGGGAATTAATAAAATCAAATTAGGGAGTGTGCCTTTAAGAAGATGAGTCAGTGATTGAGAAAGTTATCTTCCCCTACATTTCTATCAGGATTGGATACATAAAACAAAAGAAATAACTGAAGTATATTAAATGGGATTTCTTGTCATTTCTAATGACGTAAATCAATTTCAATTCATATTCGATATAATTCATCCATCCCTAACACCCAGTTTACACCTGGTAGTAAAATATGATCTGTATCGAGATATGTTATCCATATAATAAACAATCTGATCTCGCCTTTGCAGTTACAGGCTGGTATTTCAAGGCATTATCCACATTACCCTCACTGAGATCTGCTCTCTGTCCTCCAGAGCAAAACCTGCACATGAGTACTTTGAGGTGGCAGCAAATCATCTGTAGGTGTTAAGAATGTCTTTGTAATTTGAGCTGTTTTAGCTTGGACAGCTGTCACCCCAAAACGCCAATAAGCATCTGGTTATCTGAATGCTCCATGTAATAGTAAATCTTCCATTTCTATTTCACTGTAACTGTTAGAGCCTTCTTTCTTTACATTTTCATTAGTTTAGCTGAGCTGATGCAAGGAGTGTTCAGTGGTGTTTGAGGTGAGAGGTAAGGAGTGGGAATGACGTTACGTAGATACAAATGCCTGCATGTTGAAAGGATGGTGTTTAAATCTTTTTCTTTAATCGGGTGAGGTGTCCACATTCAGATCATATTTTAATAGCAGCCGTAAACAGATCGTGAGTTCCTGTTTGGTCTGCCCAAATCAATCAATACTTCCTCCCCTCACCCTCTCACAGTGATTGACAGCGCCTCTGGTGTAGAGGAGGAGAGAAGGCATTAATCTCTAATATATTCATTAATTTATTGATCAGTTTGCTCTTGTTTTTGGGTTGAGAGAGAACAAAGCACTTTAGGCTTTGGTCATCAGGAAACACGACCACCCACAGCATGGTTAGAATGTTCTCATTATTCTGCAGCGGAGCATCAAAAAATCTGATCATAATCCAAAAACTGCATTAGAGCTAAGATTAGCTCCAGTTATAACAAGGTGAGATAAATCTTCTCTGATTCCTTTAATAAACCTGGTTTAGCATTTATGGGCTCAAGTAAGTGTCAATAAGATTTTGATCTTGTGAAATTATTCTTTTGAATGTGCAGACACAAACTATAGTCATAGAAAAAACTGAGAATGTCTAACACAAATTTGTGCAAAAATTGAAAGTGAATCAGTGGTGAAGCTACACAAAGACACATCTGAATACACATTCACATATATTTCACATTGAAAAATGTTATTTTTTTACAGAGTGACTTCATAAAGGAGGATATACAATCACAGGATTTGAATTGACTGAGACGTACATATTCAAAAGTGATCTTCCATTCATAAAATATGTTTTGGAGTAGAAACACATTCAAAAATGTTTCATGTTAATTTTTCCAAATGCAGTGCCTGGATTAGAATATAAGGAAATATTACATTGGAAAATGTTTGCTCTGTCTCTGTAATAGTGTAACAGTGATGTCCTTAGTTAGAGTCATAAATGTGCTACAGCTTGATGTTAAAATGTGCAGAGATGACTCATGGTGAGGACAAATGTTTTCACCATCCAGCTAAAGTCAAGTTCAGTGGGGGTCAGGGAGACTGGCTGCTGTCTTTGTTTGTAGCGTGAAGGTTAGCACACAGTGTGTGGTCATGGACACCATGAAGGGACAAAGAGCACAACATACAGAGAGAGCGACTCACCAGACGGTCAATTCAGGGTGCAAGGTGCAGGGTGAGGGGGGGTGCAAAAAATAGGGAAAGAAGGTGAAGAATGACCTAGCAACCTCTAACCCCTGACCCCTGACCTCAACAGGAGGATTAGGCATACGTCTGTGAAAACAGTTGGAGTGGGGGAGGGAGGGGGTGGAGTCAGAATGGACACATAGGGAGGTGGAAGGAGAAAGGAGGTGTGGTTTCAGGGTTAATTAGGGACAGGAAGATGGATAGCATCCCAGCAGAGGGGTGAGGGCAACCAGGGTGTCACCATGTAGAGAGACATAAAGGATGGCCAGCTATTTTGGAGAATGGTGCATTAAATAAGTCCACCCCTCCCTTCCCTCCCTCCCACCTTCCTCCTCATTTTCAGTCACTTTTTCCAGATGAGATGAGCTGCAGAGCTCTCATTATGTGGATCCCTTCAGTTCACTTTTCACATTTTATATGAATGTTAGCACTAAAGTCTTTCCCACGCTGAGGAAGTATTACACACTGAACCACATAACTTCTTCACTAAATGCATTGATAAAAAAAATATACATATATGTATATGACACATGCATAATATCCAACTCGTTGCAGGGTTTTCATTTATTTTCAACAGACTGCTCTGTTTATTCATTCAAATAACCAGTTTAACAGAATGGGGGCCTGCTTTGAATTTACTCCTTTTTTTGTTATACCACTTTTCAACATTTTGTCTGCAGCTTTTGCCATAGAAATGAGCTGACAGAATGTTGTGTTTAACTTGTCCTCACCACCACAAATTTCACTCTTCACACATCCTTTTATGCCAGAACGTAGGAAAACGTGTCCTTTTCCACACAGTGAAAGTTGAACTATGAGCCTCGAGTGGCAGGAGGACTGTCCAACTGTCCTAGAGACTGCAATACAAATTAAGAGCCAGATTTTCAGAGAAAAAAAATAAGGCATCTGAGGTGCGGTGAAACTCAAGGTCAGCAGAATCACCAATCAATAAAGAGTGTGGATCGATTGATTAACGGTCAGCTGAGGATGCCTGACACTTTCTAATGTGATGGGGGAACAGCTGAACAGATGAAGGGGTGGACAGCTATGTCCCATGAGAGATAATGAACCCACACACACATACACACACACACACACACACAGAGAGAGAGAGAGAGAGAGAGAGAGAGAGAGCATAACCTGATGTACAATTTGACAATGACAATGAAAGAAACAATGCATTGAACTTGATATTTATCACATCACATTGGTGTGTTTCCCATTTCATTTACTACAAAGTGCATCAGTGCATCTGTATTTTTCAGTTCATTTCAAAGTGTCACAAAAATCAACTTCAGCCTTCAGACAGAATCAACTTCAGACTTTAACAGTCGAGAAACAGAGATATCGAATCCATTACAGTCAAACCAGTTTGTATTCTAAACCCCACACATCCATCAAAAATACCATTCTTCTCATTTACCATTGGCTGGCAAGTGTTCATCAAAATCATATATGAACACAGTTCAAAATCACTGAACAATGTATGGTAAACTAGAGGTAACCATAGCAACAGTCTCTCTGCTCCAGTAGGTTCTGAGGAACTAACTTTACCATGGTTTAAAGATCAATGGTCTAATATTTAAAATAAAATCTATCTTTTACTTCAGCACACTTTGCAGCCTTTTTCTTTTCTTTTCTTTATGAGGACAACTCCACTCTGCCTGGACACCACTGAACTGACAGTAAACATATCAAATGTGCAATAAAAAGTATTTTCCTGTCTCTGTATTGTTAACCTATCCTGTAACTGTAGTTGGGACACACACAGGAGACACAGAAACTTGGCTTCTTCCCTGAATCTGTCCTTATTGAAATGATTGTTGACACCTCCCCCTCAGCTCATAGGTGGATGGTTATATGGGTGGGGGTCACACCGGGTGTTGAGGTCAAAAGATCAATGAGAAGCTGAGCGTGGGCTGAAGTGGGGAGAGGCCACAGGGCCAGCATGTATATGCATGTCTGTTGTGAAATGGACAGGACTGGCTGGAGTCAGCAGGCTGTTTGTGTGTGTGTGTGTGTGTGTGTGTGTGTGTGTGTTTTGTGAAGGGACCTGACCAGATCTATTAACAAACAGGGCTCCTGTGAGAGCAGACAGTGGGGTGCAGCAGGGATTAAGGAGAACAAGTGACTGTTAGCTGCTTTGGTTTTATATTGTGACTCTTATTAATGCCCTTGTCCCATCTCCCTTTCTGCTCCTCAGCTCCTCCAGAGTTCCTGCAGTGGCCACAGTCTGTGTCCAAACCAGCAGGGGGCAGTGCTGTGTTCACCTGTGTGGCCCAGGGTGTCCCCGAGCCTCACCTCATCTGGCTAAAGAACGGCAAGGTCCTGATGCCTGGACACAACGTCAAGCTGACCAACAATAACAGGTCAGTCTTTAAAATATTAAACCAAATGGTTCAAAGAAAACAAGTAAAGTCAGAACCCACAAGACTAATTCAGTATGATGCCTCAGCTGGCAAAATACAGAAGTTAGAGAAAAGGAGGCACAGGCCTCAGTCATGATTTAAGAGGCAGGAAAAGAGAGAGAAAAGATGCATTTGACAAACTTGTGCTCTCCATATAAGAGGCTTATCTCAGAGGTGTATGATCTGAAAATCCACATCTGGGAAGATAACCTGAAATGCTAATATGCTCAGATACAAGCCCATCTGAATGGTATATGCTGTATATACAACATAAAGTGCATCTCTCTCTCTCTCTCTCTCTCTCTCTGCATATATATATATATATATATGTGTGTGTGTGTGTGTGTGTGTGTGTGTGTGTGTGTGTGTGCTGAATAGTGTACACATATAGATGTGTACACCATTCACATCTATAGATGTGTACACCATTCAGCTGTAACATTAAAACCCGTAAACACAGTATGTCATTTCTGCCTTCTGTAGTCAGGTCCTCCTGGTTAGGATTCCTTCAGTGTGATTCATTCAGGAGGTTTTTACAGGGAGTCACATTATCCACAGAGATCTAACCCTCTCCAAAACAAATGGAGCAGATTATTAAAACTGGTAAAAGACTGAATAAAGCAGTTTCACATCAAAAATGGTCCCAGAAGAGCTGTGAGCTGAGCTGATCCAGATGTTCAAGAGGTTTTTACTGGGAGCCAAATTATCCATAGAGGTCTCCTCCTCTCCAGAACAAATAGACCATATGATTAAACCTGGTAAAAACACAGAATAAAGCAGTTTACGTTAAAAAGAGCTGAGCTGCCACTAGCATTTACTCACTTTGTTTCTGGTATAACTTTAGATTCAGACATTTAAAATATATGGTTGAAAATGACCAAACTCAAAAAATAGTAGTTAGAAGACTGGTTAGAAAACTGGATAAAAGGTTAATTCTAACTTCTTTTTGCAACCCTGAACACTGAAGCATGCACAAGGAGATATGATGCCATTGACAGGAGACCAAATAGAAATAGAAAATTATAGATTTCTCTAGGTTTGAAAATTGCTGGAATCATTTGAGATCTTGTAAATCCACAACTCAACAGTATATATAATATATATCGAGGCGTTTACAGACTCATGTGGATAATAAATGTACAGCTCTGCAGTTAACAGCTGTACCACATGGGGGCAGCACTGCATAGAAAGTGTGCAGTTGCTGATCCTGTCAGACTCTTAATGTCAGCATGTGGTCTGATTGAGTAATGATATATAAATAAAAAATAAAAAAGACAGCCTCCATCCACTGGAATATTGAATAAGTGTCTATACTGTATATTTATGAATGATGACACAATGAGTTTTTTGTTGCTGATATAGTTCAGTTAATTAAAATAAATTAACCTCACTTTGTGGATGGGAAGTCATATCATACCTGCTAGAAGACTCCAGGACTAAACTGAACTGTTGACACATCATTTTCTCATCTCTGCGTTGTACCCTGTGTGAGCATGCAGCAAACCATACAAGAAAGCCTCAAAATGTTTACTAGAGACCAGCTAGTTCTCCTGTGCTGGAGCTACCCTGGCACAGGTTTGATATTGTACTTCTGATTTTTCCCTGACTTTTTTCTACACCTGTATTGTGATGCATGATGTGACTAGCAGTGAACTGATGCAGCTGTGTGTTGTTCTGTGCAGCACTCTGGCTCTGACTCGCATCAGCTCAACAGATGAAGCCATCTACCAGTGCATCGCAGAGAACAGTGCCGGGACTAACCAGGCCAGCGCCCGTCTGGCTGTGGCCCAGGCTAAAGACCTGCCTGCCGCCCCACAAGGCCTCACGGCCAGCGCCCTGTCCACCAATGCCCTGCAGATCACATGGAGTCAACCACCTTCCAATGTCACTGACAGCATCATCGGATACGTCCTGCACATCCGCAAGATAGGAGGTGACTGTTAGCACACATACACAGTTATAGTCACCTGCAGGTAGATATCATTTGTACTTGACATTAGAAAACAGTAACAAATCTAAATGTGTGTGTGTGTGTGTGTGTGTGTGTGTGTGTCTTATTCAGAGCCTGACAGTCTGGAGTTGCAGGAAGCCATCAGTAAAGGCACCTTCCAGCATGACGTGACCAACCTGGAACCAGCCACCACTTATTCCCTGTACCTGAAGCCTACTCTCCTCTGGGAGCCAGCCAGCAGTCCCGCACTGTGGTCGCTACAACACTAGGTGGCGGTAAGTACATGACAAACGCATTATTAATACTTAATATCAGTGAATGATATAGGGCCATCATTCAAAAGACGAGTGAAAGCTGTTTTTTAAACAACTGTATCAAAAATTTGAAGAAGTCAGAAGATTCAGAAGTCCCAGACAACCTGGAGAAGTCTCACTGAAAGAGATGTTTGACAGTATTGATTTAGCTGAATAGTGTATACATCAGTGTCTGGGACATTTCTGCAACATTTGGACTAAAATCAGACTCATGCATCACATGATGATGATCTTTTTGTTCCACACTGACTGCATGAATATGAACCTGTTACATGATGTTTTCTGGAGATGCAGCCATTTCAGTCAATAACTCCTGACTAACTCCCTTCATATTTGTGCAGTCAGTGTGTAACAGACCTGCTAGTAACAGGGACTCAGAAGCAGAGAAACTCACAGCAGGCAAGGATAAATGTAAAAAAGAACTGAAGAACAAAAGGATACACAGGGAAGCAGCCCAGTCAAGTAAAAAAAAAAAAAAAAAAAAGCAGATAACGAGCAGGCAAAAATTCAAAAACCAACACAAAATCTGACAAAAAACGAGACATCTGAGACTCAAGTGAGGAGCTTCCATATGTAAGTGGAACATATTTGTGCAAAAACACAATTTGACGTTTATGAGTCTATATATTTTTCAACAGCTACAAATGATACTCATGTTATGCAGTAACATCACTCAGTTGTAAAATCAAATGGCTGTGCTATGAAATGAAAACCTCCACCTTTCAATAAGTTATTTTATCAGTTGAATTGTTTCACTTGTTTTGTTATTTTTACTATTTCTTCCATTCTGTGCTTTTTATATTCAGTTGTTTTTTTTCTGTGTTGACTCTACTTCCTGTCAGCAGTGAGAACAATTTTTTCTTTTCATTTTCTTGGAGAACGAACAGTTGGGTCTGTTTTGTTTTTTTAAGCTCCATTTTCTGTCTCTTCTCTCCCTCCAGTGCCAACCCCTCCCACCTTCTTCACCAAAGTGGTGAATTCCAGTTCAGTGCAGGTCCTCTGGGAGCTGCCCAGTAAGGCTGGCAAGACTGAGGGCTTCAAGCTGTCCTACCGCAAAGTCCCCCACGCTGAGTTCCAGGGACCCATCCAGCTGCCCTATCACGTCAATGCCCACACCATCTCTAACATGGGTGAGCATTTAGGAGTGGGGGTGGGTCGGTGCTTGGATGATTCAGGTGCAGAGAGGTTAAGCACTTGTCCTCAGTTGTGTCTCTCTAATTGGACTAACAGCATATTGATCCCAGTTATCACATACACTGACCTGACTCGTGTGTAAAAATTCAATCTTGTCAAGTTTCACCATGACTCTGGTTGTCTGTGATGTGTGTCATAGTTACACTAGCATCCATAGGTAAATGAGTTGAAATCCTGTTTCTTCCCACATTATTCAGTATGAATTATATAGCAGGTTAGACTTAACAAAGTACAAGAGTGCCTTATGAAAAGAAAAATAAATAGACTAAACCATACATATTTCCACTTTAACACATTTGAAGGTGTTGCAGTGTACAACATTACAAATTTGCCTTTTGACTACACATGGAGCCAACACCAAGAATATGTACTTTTGGATCCATTACAGTTCCAAGAAATTTCCCGCTTTCTGTTTGAGTAGGAGACCAGAATGTTGTGATCAACGGACATGACCACATTACATGAACATAAGTGTCATCATCAAATCATCTTATTTACTATATATTTTAAGATTCACGTGCAGTGTATTAATTATCTTTTGTTGTGTACAGTCAGGTTGATGTCATCAAATGTCATTTTAACCACTCCACAGATTTCACTTTAGCACACTACAGTGTTGGCAAGTTGGCCATCTGTACAAGTATAATCAAAGTCAGAGTTATTAGCAATAGGTACTAGGAATAAATACTGGGTAAGTCCAAAGTATTTACAAAGGTTAAAGACTTGCATATGTTTCAAACTATGAATTTATGTTTCCCTCTACTTAAAAATCATTGTTCAAACTCTGACTGACTCTGTATGTGGCCCTCTGTTTAGAACTGGGTGCAGTGTATGAAGTCAAACTGGTGGCTTACAATGGAAATGGGGAGAGTGACTGCTCCAAGAGACTGGTGTCACTGGCACAGGAAGGTCTGAGTGACCAAAACACTGGTGAGTATCTGGAACAGGCTCTACAGCTGTGAATGGTCTACAAGAATATAAAGTACTGGGAGGGTCAAATTTGAATTAATAATCCTACATGGATATATAATCTACACACACTTTATCCCTTACATTACAAAATGCTCAGTCAGACTTTACCATCGCTAAGTTAAAGAACAGACTTGTGCTTTAATAAAGACATTACATAAGTGAAGGATAATGATCAAATTTAGACAAAGAGGCTCTGAGGGACAGCACTGAAGATGGTGCCACTGTATATCACATGTTTCTATCTTTTTTAAGCTGCTCATAGTTTATTTATATCCTGCACATAACTATTTTGTTCTTAATGTACTTCATATTGTTCATTGTGACCTGTATATAGTATGTATTTATATTAGTACACTACCACTGACATTGTTTGTTAGCACTTTATGTCCGTATTTATACAAGTTGAAGTTAAGTGTAAGTTTAAAATAATTCACTAATAATTTAATAATTTTAAAAAACAGGCAAACTTTCAGACAAGGAACACCAGAGTGCAATTTTCTATTAAATCTATAATATGGAGTGTCTGACCTTTGCCTCAGGACTATGGTATCAGTATAGTAAGATACTAGAAAAAATGAAGTGTGTGTGAGTGAGTGCTGTTTGTTTCCAGGAGGGAACAGTCTGTGTCAGTGCAGGGATGGAGAGGCCTCTCTGGGCAGCATCGTCATCGGCATCCATATTGGCACCGCCTGCATCATCTTCTGTGTTCTCTTCCTCATGTTCGGATACCGTCGCAGGTAATGCCTCTATACGGAACATCTCTTTATGATAAGATTACCTTTATTAATCCCATTGGGGAAATTTTCAGTTTTACTTGCATATTATATATTATCAAATACTATCAAATAATTTAATAATATAAATTATAATACAGTGAATTATAGTACTGTATGTATCATGCTTTCTAATAGAGATTGCTGGACCAGACTAGTTCAGTGGTCCACTTTCAGGAATCATTTTTGAGCTGTGCTGATGTAAATTTATGCAGAATCATAATTGGAACATGTTTACAGTCTTTTTTGCAGTAAAGGGACTCAGGACAGCTGGTCTGTACCACGGGACACCACAGGACACATTGGCAACCCTAAAGATGGAACAAACTGCTCCAGAATGGAGTCAGTGCCGCAGGTAGTCACTCAGAACATGCAGCTTGTTCATCTTATTTAAACCATTTCATTTATTAAGTATAGTTTTGTTACATTTTCAATGAATAGGGACTTGAAACTAAATATTTTAAAATAAGTACTCTAAATGGGCTTCTGAGATATGGGGGTGTGGCTAAAAAACACAAATTTGTTGTACCCCAGATGTCACAAGTAAGGAGTCTGTAACATGACAAGTACTTTTGTGTTAGTAATGGGACAGGGAGGACTACTTGTTCTCTATATTTAGTACAGCAACACTGTTGAGTCCATTTCTGACTTATCATAACAGGGATTGTGGGTCTGGTCTTCTCTGTGATTTTAGATGATAAGATTGTATTCACCATTTTTTTTAGCATTTATGTATTCACCAGTGTTGTATTCAGGTCTAGGGGGTGTGGCTACCATACTACAAGTAGAAGTTTAATGGGGCAAGAAACACGAGCAGTCAGATTATCAGCATATAGTGAAATATGCTAATTTAGTTATTTTTGTTATTAGTCTGGGCAGCTAAATCCACCCTTGTCACCATTTTGTGGCCAACTTGTATCTCTGTTTAAGGTCAGGTTATGGTTAGGATTATACTGGTGTGATATTCACATGGTTGTTTGGAATGATATTACTTGTTGAATGGAGCTACCAGAAAAACACACTGTTACAATGGCTCAACAGTCTCATGGTGGCGTAGAGGGCAGCCACAGGTAACATCATTGGTACTTCATAAATAACTCCATACGTTAATGATGTCTGATTTCTTGTTTTTCTTCTCTCTTGTCTTGTCTGTCTTCTTGTCAGCAGGTGGTCTGTCCAGTGCAGTGCCAGGTCGTCATTGAGCAGCAGTCATCAGGTTTGCCTGGCATGGGCGCTGGTTAACACTGGTCAATAATATCTACAACATCACCCACCCCACTCGCCCACAACCTCACCCCCACCCCAGCCTCCTTCACCACCCCATGTCTGCTACTCCCCTTGGAAACCCAGGCTTCCCATCAGTGAGCACTTTCTGTGTCCTTTGATAGAGGTCAGTTTAGTCTCCCCAAAACCTGCTGCTAATAACCTGTAAGTAGCCTCCACAAAACTGTGACAGAGCAAGGACACATACAGGTCCTTGGCCACTTCCCACCCATCCTCCATCCCTACCTCAAACCAAAGCTTATTGCCTTTATTGCCTGTGCATGTGCACATGTGCATGTTGAAAAAGCCTTCAGAAAGCAAGCAAGACTGTAGATTTGGTCCTGTCATATTCTTTATGTGTGTACACCATATACATGCACGTCTCTTTTCCAGTGGGAGTCTGTTCCATAACCAAAATATATATTTCTCAGATCTCCCCTGGTAAGCTGACATGTGAAAATGTGCACTATAGTCTTAAATTCCCAAATGAAGCCAAATATTTTCACCCAATGGGGACTTATCTGTTGTGACAGAACTCTTGACTTTGCCTTCAGCTCCTCTGCAATAAGAAAAGGAAGAATAGAACAATAGCGGCCTTTGCAAACGCCTTACAGAGGTGAGAGTCCGGTTAGAAATGACCATACAAGCCATTTATAACGATGTAAACAGGGATTCTTTATCCAACTCCTCCTCACCTAAAAGCTGCACACCTTCAAAGAAAGCTACCTCAGTCTGACATCAATGTCTGAGCCATAGTTGAGGCCAGTATTAGGCTGTCAATGCTGCTTGTGCTAGCCTACCTCAACCAAAAAACCCTTTCCCTTCACCTACTTCCTTGACCAGTGCCAGTGTACCATGCCAGCCGCCAACCAGGCCAGTCCAGAGAGTGCTCACCAGGATGACTACCATGGAGAGCATAACCACGGCAGAGCCTGAATTCCACTGCCACAAGTCTGAGCCTTACTGTACCAAAAAATCGACATGAGCCTGAACAACCTCCTGTTCAAGCCAGTTCACTTTTTGGCTCCATCATCATGTTTTGGTGGAAATCTGTCAAGGAGGACATGTAGTGTTGTCTCCTTTATTATTAGTTGTTCCATTATGTGGTTATCCACGGCTTTCAAATACCCACAAGTGTCGATCTCCAAAGACATATTTGTGCAGAGGATATAGCTCATGGAAACTATGGACCGAAGAGTGCTTTGTGAACATTTAAGCCATGCATTCTTTCCATGAAGTCTATCAAAGAAAACAAGTTGAGGCACTATACTTGTTTGAGCTGCACAAACCTGATGGCGTATTGAAGACAAACCCCAAAAAATACAGTTGGAGGCCATGCTGCCAAGGTAACTCTCCAGATGCCAAATTGGTCACCCTGGGACCTCAATGACACTGAGTTGGTGGCTAAGGAAGTTTTATGATGATACTTGCCTGAATGCACGGACAAGGCTTGTATCTCACTGTGTCAGCCTATCCAAAAAGTTATTCGATGAAAACCAAGCCGAATGATGCCCAAAGATGTAAACATTTTGATGGTTTTCTTTATTTTCCTTTAAAGGTTCATTTGAAGAGATATTACATTTACTTACAATTTTGAACAGTTCCTGTTTGAAAGGGGTCACCTGTGTGTAAAGTGCTTTAACTGAACCCAAGCCAAAAAAAAAAAAACCTTTTTGCTCATAATTTTGTTACTTTTTTATTTTAAATACTTAAATATCTTTCATGTCCTTTAGTTTGGACGTCATTTCAGGTGGATCCCTTCAACATGAAACTGTATTTTGTTGATTCTAACATTTAACTTTTAAAGAGTGACCAAATGAAGATGTCAGATATTTTGAAATACTTTTTATGTCAATACTATAAGGAATACTTGCTTTCTATTTTAAAGTAGTTGCATTCTTGCCAAATATTTAGCTATCTTGGAGAAATATGTAACCAAATACCTCTACATTTTTAATATTCATAGTCTTTACCTTCACACTTCCTCATAACCAAAGCACAGAAACATGCTTGTGAGCATGATAGTATACATGTGTGTGAATGGCTAACAGTAGGTAAACCTTGAGGGCAGCAGCTTTGAGAGGGAACCACAAATTTAGGTTCACAATGTTGCTTTTGACCCAAGCTCATCACCAAAGAACACAACTAAATTTCAAACCAGCTGAAATTAAAGTCTGTGATTTTCATCTTTTGAGAGGACAAATTGACATCAGGTTACACAACAGTTAGTTGCCATTTGGTCTGTTCAAATTATTTCATTTTAGCCTATATTTTTACTTGCAACACATTTAAAAAAAACTCTCCTGTCAACAACAGTTTATATCCTAAATAGTGTAGTCCTCATTTTTCACCACTGGTAAAAGTGTCTGTCCATGGCTGATAAACTACAGTTTAAAATCTAACATTCTCCAAATACCTCCATAAATATAATAATACATTTTAAAAAGTAGGATCTCTTAGGATTTTTTTTATTACATGACTGAAAGGTTGATATATTATGGACCAAACGTGTGTGTTGCCTCAAGCTTTTATGATCCTCAAGGTTTACCTTAACCCTGTATGAATGATAACATTTTATTCAAAGCAGAGCAGTATAAAGATTAGGGCTTTTCCCCTCTTCTCCTTTCTTACACAACTGAAAGCTGTTAAACCAATGTGATACCAAAAAGTGTATTTTATATGGAAGACCTAAAAAAGGTGTTTTTGTAGTACGAACTGTGTAGTGGTTAAACTAGTTTTTAAAATGGAAAGCATCTGTCGCTTCTGTTTTGAATGATTCCTTTCTCTGTCTCTTTTCATTTGAGTCCTTTGTCCTTCCTGCTGTGCACAGGAAAAGTTGCCAAAATGAATGTTTGCTTTTTTTAAAAAGTTTTTATTCTTATCATTATTATTATTATTAGATCGATTGACTGATTACTTTAATTATGATCATTTCAAATGTTTTCTTTTGTTGACATGTGTGAGGATGATATGAAAATGTTTGTTAGGATTTCTTTGTGATGGTCTTTGAGCAACTGATGTGAGTTTTTTAGAGACTAAATTAATTTGAAGCCAAACTCACATTCTGCCTTGAAGAGTCAGTGACTAGAAGACAAAGAACAACAAAAAAGAGAAAAAAAAAATAGTAGGAAAGTAGAAACTGGCTGCTAGTACCAACAAGAAACAATGCTTTAATGATGACAAGTGCTTCTTTGTTCTCTAAGCTTTCCACTGGCGTATTGTAGCCAACTGCTAAACTAAAGCTTTAACCTGTTGTGACTTAGGTCCTGCCCTTGGTCTATGGCCAGAATGAAAAGGTTTGGAGGACTGACTGCAGTTAAGTTAGAGCTGGAAACACAGATCAAGCTGTTACTGCCAAGGTTTTCTTGGTACATTTATCAGTGCGTTTATTTAACACTTTAATGTAGTACATTCACAAATCTTACACGGTGTTAGTTCACACAACTCACAAAAAAATAATAGTTAGGGTTATATCATTTTTATTGAGGTTCGCCTGTCCTAGTACTGTGGAAATTAATGGAATTTCTATCGCTTGAAATGAGACTTTAACATGTTTTCATCCTATTACAAATTAATCCTCAAGGAATCAAACATGCATTGTTTGATTCATTACACAGCTCCAACTACAGTCTTACTAGGTCTGGTATGAGCAGTAGTTAATGGCGGCTAATGTTGACTAACT
Organism: Lates calcarifer; assembly: GCF_001640805.2. Taxonomy (NCBI): domain Eukaryota; kingdom Metazoa; phylum Chordata; class Actinopteri; family Centropomidae; genus Lates; species Lates calcarifer. Next base: position 79,393 of record NC_066835.1, read on the forward strand.
TTAGATAAATATTGTTGTGTTATTGGCATAAGGTAGTCAGTTTACTGACTGATTTCCTGTGCTTCTGTCACACTGTGTTGTAGCATTTTATCCCTCAGCTACCACCCATTGCGACAGTGGCCACTGTGTTCAGTCAGTGTTACATAGATTCACTTTTTTAAAATTATATTTTTACAAAATCCACATGGGGCAATAGGGAAAATATATTTTTGTGATTTGTTTGAACTTACTCCTTATTTATTGATTAAGCCTGTGAGCTCCTGTTTTAAGTATTTAAGTTATGGAAGTAATTATAAGCCAGCACCAGCACCAAGTGTGGAGCTTATATGACTCAATGAATTACATATTTATTGTCAGTTAGTATTCTGATCATACCCAGTGTCCATGACTGACACCTCTTTCACACCGTGTATTGTTTATGTTGAAGCTACATATATACTGAATTACTCATTAAAAAGAAATACAAATTGACACAGAATAAACATGACTTTAGGGGTAAAATAAAAATTTGGGGTAAAATATAACTTTTAAATTAAAAAAAAAACATAAGTTATAATATTGGAGTACAAATTTTTAAGGAGGGTTCATTTAAACCATTTAAAAGTTCATTTAAAAGTAATACTGATGAGAAGAACCAAAAGTATAGCAGCATTTTCAATTTGGATAAATCCTACCAAACAGCTTGGTCTCTGTGTGAGTGTCTGGACTGAACTCTGCTCTCTCCCCTTCCTTCATCACATTCCAACATGCCTAAAACCAAATAAAGACATATTGTTGAATTCATGTTTCTCTGTTTTTCCTTTTTTAGCATTCAATATATTCACTCAGTTACCCCTGTGGTCGGCTGACAGTATGTCTAGGTGTAACCCCATGTCTCACTCAGGGTGTGCCTGGATCAGATTGTCCTCTTGCTTACCCTGGGGAAGATAAGTTAAGGAGAACATGGTTGTATCCCCATAGGTAATCATTATTCATATTTAATAATTTTAAATATTCTTTACATGCATATGCATATGTTTTTTGTGTGTGTATAATATGAGTGGTATAAGGGTTTACTTTAAGTCTGAATCATGTGTAATGTCCAGTCCAACAGGAAATTCCTAGGGGCACCCTTACATTCCTTTGGCTATACATCGTGAAGATTTCTTCCAGATGTTCAGATAATGCATGTAGTTACTGGATGATTTCCAAATTCAGGAGTAAAGCAGTTTTCTCCACTATGCCCTGGTCTTGAGAGGCAGTTATGTGTATGGTCCTGAGGGTGGAGCAGCAGAGAAGTTATGTGGAATGATTTGCAGTTGGTGCTGATACCCTGTGACTTGAAGACTTGGGCCAGGTGTTCTGACAGTCCAGCCACAAAAGAGAGTCCAACTGGTGGTTCAGTAGGTTCTTGTTTCGTTTTGACCAGGACAGACACCTCTGCACCTCTCTCTGTCCTCCTGCTCACTGATATGTGTTGTGCTCTGTGGAGGAGTTTCCTCAACATTGATCTCTGGTGCTGGTTTCAAAACAAGTTATCAGTCCATGCTCCCATCAGCTTTCACATTAATACAGGTGTGTAGGAAAAGCAGCTCAAGATCCTTTTCTAGTTCCACTTGGTGAACATTATGTGTAGATAGATGTTGGATGGAGCTTGAGCAATATAGTTTTGGTCTAAGTGTCATCTACATACTAGTACCAGATGGGTAGAAGCTGACTTCAGGGCATTTTTTTCAAAATGTTCCCTGTAAAAATCACCATTAAAACATTGCATTTACTATGAACACCCGTAAACCTGCAATTATCATATCAGCCAATCGTGTGGCAGCAGTTCAATGCAGTAAATCCTTCAGATACAGGTCAGGAGCTTCAGTCAGTGTTCACATCAAATATCAAAATGTGGAAAAAATTATGCCAGACTGGCTGGTTTGCGTTTTTCTGAAACTGTTGATCTCCTGGGATTTTCACACACAGCAGTCTCTAGAGTTTTTACTCAGAATAGAGCCAAAAACAAAAAGAAACATCCAGTGAGCAGCAGTTCTATGAATGTAAACACCTTGTTGATGAGCAAGGTCAGAAATCATGGTCAGACTGGTTGGAGCTGGCAGAAAGGTTACAGTAAGTCAGATAACCACTCTTTACAACTGTGGTGAACAAAAAAACATTTCATGAATGAACAACACCTCCAGTCTCGAGGTGGATGAGTTACAGAAGTAGGAGACAATACTGGGTTCAACTCTTGTCAGCAAAGAAGAGAAATCTGGAGCTGTAGTACACACAGGCTCACCTGAACTGGACAGCTGAAGACTGGAAACACGTAGACTGATCTGTTGCTTTTTGCTGAGGCAGCAGATGGTAGGGTCAGAATTTGGTGTCAACAGCATAAATCCATGGAGCCAACCTGCCTTGAGTCTACAGTCCAAACTGATAGCACCAGTGCAATGGTGTGGGGTTGGAATGCTACAGTCTATCTGAGTATTGCTGACTATGATGGCAAAGTAAAAGTCCTTCACTTCAATCAAGTACTTCAATCAGGCTCCACATCTGAATCCAGTAGAACACCTTTGTGATGTGGTAGAACAGGAGATTGGCAGCATCAATGTGCAGCTGACAAATCTGTAGAAATGATGTGATGCAGTCAAATCAACATGGAGCAGAATCTCAGAGGAAAGTTTCCAACATCTGGTGGAATCCATACCACAAAGAACTGAGGACATTTAAGGGCAAAGGGTTGCCCCACCCAGCATTAGCATAAAGTTTCAAGTGTTCAATAACTGTATAACTATATATACTGTATATTAACATGATAAAGAATCTGTGAAGTTTCTAGTGTAAGAAATGTGCAACAAACAAACCATTCAGAGTAACCTTTATTAGTAAGCTATTCCTTATAAAGTGATTTCTGAGAGTATAAATTACATATGAATTCCACATAACAAGCATACATAAGAAGAGGTTATTCTTGCTGACTATTACAGGCTACAATGAGTTTAATACTGGCCAAGTGTTACCTCAGTACATATTAATTTTAGAGGTGGAACATTTCTGTAAGTCATGATTTACTATTCCAAGACTTGCTCTCTGTACAATACAAACTACATGCAGGGAAACAGTTATTATCCAGTTAGCAGTCTTTGTCCTCTCTTGGAGGAAGTGGTAACACAGACTGTTAAAAGTTATAGCTCAACATTTTGGGAAATACTCTTACTTTCTCTTTTCTGAGAGTGAGGTTCTGAGATTGATATTAAATCCATGCCTCTGTTATGCATAGAGCTGGAGTCAGTGTATGTTTGGCCTAGAAATGACAAGAAAATAGCTTTCAGCAGATTACACAGTGGGAACATGTCAAAGTAAAACAGGCATGCTTCATTAGGTATGCAGAAAAAAACTCAGATGGAGCTGTATAGCTAACCTATTGTTGATTTTGTGATAAATTGCCAAATTTGACACATACATAACTTAATACATTTAGAAGAAATCTGGATATTGGGCCATTGCAGATTGGTGTTCTGACGACCATGTAAGCCAAATCCAAAAGGTAGCATGCGCCTTAAAGACCTGCCAGCCAAACATTTCTAAGTAGTAAGCAGTTATCTTCCATCTGAGCTTGTTTGTATTCAAATTAATGAAAACCATCCACTTTCCTCTGATGACGTTCAGGGAGTTCAAAGAGGTCCAGTGTCTGAACATGTTGTCTGATCACAGCCTGGTCGAACTCTACGAAGCAGTTTTTGAGGATTTCTGCTCTAATGAGACCGCACCACAGAGTCAGTACTGCATCTATCTGCCAGAGGAGAGTCTGGTATTGATTGGAGGTGACCAGATCGCTGAAGACCAGGGTACCTGCAGCTTCAGCACAGAACTGTGGTTTGGGAATTTCCTGAGGAACCATACAGGGATAAAAAAAAAGACCATGGACTGAAGAAGGTTGGGAGAAAAGCCAGAGCTGGTGAAGTTCAGTCATGCGGTGCCGGTGCTCAAATGACCGCTGAACGTGTTTGAGGACAGTAAGTATTATGGCATCAGTGATACTTTGAATTTTGTTTGAAGGTTAGAGAGGGTAAGCTTAGATCCCAACTAAGAACATTCATGTACAGTTTTAAACAGATGTATGTTTCTATACTAACATTTGCTGCCATGTCTGTTGGTACGACCCGTCTGAACAGCTGGGAGAGCCTGGCTGAAAGACAGGACAAGAGATGCTCCTTCTCTGTAGTTGTGCTGAATGGTAAGATAATATGCCATCAAAGGACACTGTGACCCTGAGTATATTGATAGTGTGGAACAATGCTGCCCCTCTGCAAACTCTCACTGTTATGTTGGAGGGATATTTTTGCTACATTCTTCAATGGTTTATAGTCTTGTTAAAATTTGCCTACCAACTCAGTAGTTCATGCCATAATGAGTTGTAGTAATGAGCCAACGTCTGTATGGTTGTCTGACCAGGCACTGTGATTTTCTTGCATAAAAAAGATCTAAATGTAAAATCAGACTCAGGAGCACAACCGTGTCTTTCAATCCAATGTTGCCCATGAGAAGTTAAGAATGCGAAGGATAATTTCTGCAAACTGAATAATTAAGACTAGCCCAGATAATGTGCTCAATTAGAATGAGTTGAGGGGAAAACAGTAAAATCCAATGCAATAAATTGTTGGGCAATGGTCAAATGATGCAAAGGATTACACCGTAGCTGATAAAACAGATTGGACTGATTGGATACTTTTTCACCAAAATGTCAGTTTTTTTGGTGATTTATTTGATTCGCAGGGTAATTAGGATCTAGATTATATCAGTTATAGCATATGGGGCCAAAGTCTAACCAACCACTGGTGGCCACTTTTAAATATGGCTGCCATGGCCACTAAGGTGTGAGTTTGTGAAGGTCCAGTATTCAGTCAACATGTGCCAAATTTGGTGCTTTGAGTGAACTGTTATGATGCGTTGAGCTGTGTGTGAGATGCTCCGTTTACACAGCTGTGAAATGGATGAATAAAATATCTCAGAAGACTGCTGCAGATCATGGCAGAGCTACGGAGTTCAAAAAGACTTTGAATTTGTTGGGTCAAACATGTGCCCAAACCAAAAACAAATGGGGTAAATATATAATACATTATTATATATAATATTATATATATTATACTCTTATGCAGTAATTCAACATTTACAGCAACATCAAACATATGTTGGTGCAGACATTGAGAAGAGGCATTTCCTTTCAGATCATAGTTCCACAGCTCAAATGTGTTATTGTAAAGACCAAGAAAAGCCAAAATTGTTCATAATCCAATACTGTACTCAGATAATTCCTTGAGCATCAAACAGCTGATACTTGCATGAAGGACATTGGGTATACTATAAGAGTGCTTAACTGCGCTCACAGTCATATTGCCATTGTTTAACTGGGATTCCCGCTGTGTGGGTTTGAGCTCAGATCAGACTCCAGCTCCCCAGCAGCTCCAGCACTTCGAGCAGACAGATGATCCACAGAGCGAGGCGAGGCGTTGTTGGTCCGGCGACAGCAGCAACACGCCACCACATCAGCAAGGTCGGCCCGGAAAGATGGCGTGTAGAAGCCGTAGATAACAGGATCACAGCACGTGTTCAGGTTGCCAAAGACAAAAAGTATGTGGTGCACATACTCAGGTGTGTGCTGGATCATTGCTGGTTGGAACCAGTACCAGATCCCCAAGAGGTAGTAGGGTGTCCAACAGATGACAAAGGAGCTAACAATCACAATGGTCATCTTGAGGGTCTTCATCCGGGCTTTGGGTATCATGTCTGTTCCACTGCGTCGCAGGCAGTGTTCACCATCTGCAGAAACACAACATGGGTAAAAAGTCGAATATAGCATACATACATACGTACATACGTGTAAAGATGGTGATTACCTATATAAAACAGCTTGGTTGAATAAAATGGTCGTTTAATCTCTCTGTGTTGAATGTGCAGTACAAAAGTTAGGAGCACCACTTAAATCAGCTTTCAATGCAACACATTCATATTTTTTCAATAGTGCTGTTACTGATAAAGGCTGTTATATTTCAAAGGAAAAAATATCATTAGTGCTCTTTAATATGGGGAAAATAAAATAGTCCTTCACATTTTTGTGAGTAATCACACTGTGCGCCATAAAAAATAATAATCACAACATATCACTGGTTAAACAAGGCTAATAGAGAAGGGACTTGAACTGTGATTTGCTCATCCTCCCAAAGTCAGGGTCCTCATCAGTATACTGTTACTGGTTCTTTTTCAATAATAAAGGACTGGGTATTTCTTTAATTTATCATTTTAAAAAAAGATAAATTCAGAACGGGATTAGAACTAATTTATATTTTAATTACTACAACTGTTTCTAGAGCAACAACAGTAACTATAAACTGAATATCTCCACACTTGACACTTGAATTGAGGCAAAACAGTTCAATCTTGGTCTCATTAGACCAGAGAGTCTTCTTTCTCACAGTCTGAGTCCTTTAGTTGTTTAGTTTTTTGCAAACATCAAGTGAGTGTTCAAGTAACCACTCTGCTATAAAGCCCAAATCGGTGGAGTGTTGCAGTGTGTCCTTCTGGAAGTTTCTTCCATCTCCACACAAGATCTCCAGAGCTCAGCAAGAGTAATGATCTGGTTCTTGGTAGGGATAGACCGATTATTGGCCGGGTCGATTATCAGCACGGATATTAGGCATTTTGACGCATATCAGCATCTGCCTTTTTTTTAATCCAACGGCCGATAAGAGATCAATTAAACTGGGTTATTTTGGCTCTGATGCAGCCGCGCCTCTCTGTCTGCAGTCACTACTCTGTCTCCAGCATTGTAAGACTTGCTGCTGAGCCTGGGAGCTCCCTGCACTTTTTGTTAGAATTTTAAAATTTATTGTCTAAGATAAAAAAAAACCTTTAACATGTTGCAAATCTAAAAAGCTGTTTCAATAAACATATGCTTAAAGGTATTTAAATGAAGTTATGTGCTGGAGTTTGTATTATTCAAAATTTTGACGCCAATATTTTCACTTTTACTGCAAATGAATATCAGCTCCAAATATCGGTTATTGGCCTCCTTAACTACTAATAATCGGTATCAGCCCTGAAAAAACTATATTGGTCTATCTCTAGTTCTTGGTCATCTCTCTTACCAAGGTCCTTCTATGCTGATTGCTCAGTTAGGCCTGGTGGCAGCTCTGGAAGAGTCCTGGTTGTTCCAAGTCACTTCTTTTTGTTCTGATATGAGATATACAGCTTTCCAAGTCATGTCCAATCAATTTCCCACAGTCTTTACACTAGCTAGGGCAAATCTTTTAAGTCTGTGTTCAACTACGAACTCTGAATTCACACCTGCTGACTGGGACTGTGGAGTTGGTGAGTCCAAACAGAGTTCACAAGCCTTGAGAGCTATTTTAACTGAACCAAACACTAGCATGTTCCTGGCTAGTGCTAGTCGGTCACTCTACTGAACCTGTAACTGACGAGCTACTTGCCCTGTGAGCAGTCACTGTAGAGTTCCTAGCACCACAAAAGGACATTTGCTGAGACAGCTTCTGGTGTGACCAGGCAGTTAGTCTCATCTGCTCAGGAGACAGCGTCAGAGAATTTACAGAAAGTCAGACTTTGAATTTCTACTAACACTACTGAAGTGTATAAAGTCAGTTGTTCTGTTCAAAACAACCCTATTTCTTATTCATTTGATAAAAGTTGTTTCTGTTTCAGTACAACCTGTGGTTCTTTATTTCCATCCACCTTTAAACAGTCACAGTCAGCAGACCAGCAATGTCAGTGATAATCTGTCACTGAACAGGAAAACACTGTGTAGGATGACTGAAAGCTGAAGCAGAAAATGAATCTGCGATGAATGTTTACAACAGATAGGTTGGATAATAATTCTTCTTCCAACCTATCTGATGGTCTGACTGATATTTAGTGATACCACTGTGTTCCCAGATCTCTTGGTGAGTACACTGATTAACAATAGGAATAGTGAAATTAAAAAGGACCCAAGACCCAAGGTCACACACCTTTGCTCTTGTGCATCTGCCCATTGATCTTGGTGAGGATGCGGGTGTAGCAGAAAGTCATGACAAGCAGGGGGAAGACATACAGCGTCACAAAGTGAAACATGTTGTATGCTGTCTCCTGCCAGCGATGCCAGAAACTTCCATGGGTCACACACTGAGTGAAGTCCACTCCATCAGCCTTGATGGCCCGAAAGATGAACAGCTGAGGATGAATAAAGTGTAAAGACATGAGCCATGATTGCATGCAGTCACAGAAAAACACAGGTGTAGTTTGTATGTAGTAAACAAATGTTGTATTTGTTTATATTACACAAACTACACAAGGAAGGAGGATGTTCTCTGACTCCTTTTTGTGCATTAAAGTCATTTTAATGCATTCAGGTTGTCATAGTTACACCATGTCAAAAACATAACATCAGGACAATCACTTGTTATTGACTGTTCTGGAGGAAGATTAAAAGGTGATGTAGGGAGGGGGAATTATTTGTTAACTGGGCTTTTTTCAGCAGGATGCTGAGGCTGCAGATGAAGCTGCAGCCTCAGCACTACTGTGCAGTTAGTGGTTGTGAGTGGCAGTGCTGTAGGAGAATACAGTTAGTGACAGTGATGTCAAAAAAAAATCATAAAAAGGCCACAGGTGCACAAATAAAGGCTCTATGCAGCAGCAGAGTGAAGAAGAATGTTACTTACTACACAACTCATCACTGATGGGCCACAAAGACTGTACATGAGTGTATGAGTGTATATTAAATATGTTTTTATATGTTTATTGTCAATAAATCATATGTGCCAAACCAACAGTGAATGTACCCCACTAACAACTAAAGTGTGTAACACACCCTGATATGTCTCATTCCTCTCTGCCACAGAGCTCCATTGTTGTCCAGAAACTAATAAAAACACATCAGTGATTAAGTTTTAAAACGGAACTACTCATGTATTTAATTGTAGATTTGTTGACTTATTGGATACATTCGCTCATTTAATTATTTGATCCTCTGTGTATTAACTGAATTGGTGGAGAAAAACACATTTTCTTGTGCTTATAAGATGCTCTGGCTAAAACCTACAGCAGGTTATTGCTGCCACCATGACAAAAAAAGGGTTCGCTAGGTTTCTTGTTATTAATCCTTTGTGTCATTACTGGATATTTACATGTTATTAAGACATATTACAGAATTATTTCTAGACTTATAAATGAAACATGATGAAGTAGACATGACAGTGTATTTCTATGTACTGAGGCTGCAGGGTGCTTTTGTTTTGTTTGTATGTTGTATATATGTAATCACTGTGTGTCTGTACAGGGTTGACCAACCAGACCACAGATGATTTCCTGCTATCTGTTCATTTTGTATTTTTAAATCAGTCAAAGTGAAAAGAATTTTATGAGCTGCTGAAAGACTGATTCTGGACTCCTGGTCCTGGATCAGGGCTAGTACAACATCAACACCACTGATAGGTGAAGTGAATAACATTAATCATCGCTTTACAATACAATGTTCTGATGGGAAACCTTGGGGTCTGATATTTTTTTCACTTTAACATTGTTAAATGGCAAACACACTCCCTGACAGCAGGGGTCTCCCCCAGCAGGATGGTGCTCCCACCACACCACAGAAACTGCTACGAAATGGCTCAAGGTGTCAGGGTGTCAGTTCTGAGCCAGGGCTTTTTATTTTGTAGTTAAGTTGTGTTTGGATTATTTCCTGTTTTATTTTGTTATCACTGACCTCCCTCTTGTTTCAGGTGTCTTGTCTTCCCTCTTCCTTCTGTGCTCCCTCCTCCTGGTGATTACCTACCCTGCCCTAATGTGGTTCACCTGTGTCTCATTGTCTGCCCTGCTCCTGTGTATTTAGTGTCTGTGTCTCCCTGGACTCCCTGCCAGTTCGTCTTGTGCCTTTGCCAGACCTACCAGCCTTCAGTGTAAGCAACCTATTCTCCAGTAGCCATAGTTTTTGGCCATTGCCTGTGTTTTTGACCTTACCTATCTTTTGTACTCAGCCTTGATCCTTCGTGATTGACCTCAGCTTTGACCGTGCCTTAGCTCTAGCCTTTGTACGTGCTTATCTGACTGCCTACTGTACGCCTGCTGAATAAGACCTTGTTTTTTTTTTACTCTGTCTCTGCTCTTGTCTGCCTGTGTCTGCACTGCACTCTTGACACAAGAACACAACAAGAGCCAAGGTGTTGACCTCGACCTCACAGATCAATTGATTGACATCTGTGATGCACCAAACAAAGCAGCATGGATCGCATGTCAGCACATTACAACATTCTGGTACTGTGGCTGCTGACTGACCACAAATTGAAAGAGGTCTTTCAACTGTTGCACACCATATAATTAACTTCTCAGTTAGATTCAGGTATCATACACAGTGCAGCTATGACTGCCAGTTGCATTTAACCAGTTTATGTGTAAAACTGTCAAAATAATGAACTGGGTGAAAAAAGCACATCCAGTCTGGTACTGTCTGATAGTCCTCATCTAGAATCTAATAATGTTTGTGAAACCACAAGTCGGTTTTGTCTTGAGCTTGTATACTTAAACCTACTGTACCTGAGGAGAGGCCAGCAGCACACTCAGAGTCCAGGCCACCAGCAGCATGCGTCTGTTCCTGAGCCCAGCATCCAGAGAGTCCAGAGGGTGAAGGATGGCCCGATAGCGGTCCAGACTCACCACCACCAGTATGAATGCAGCCGAGTGCATGGCAAAGAGCTTGAGGAAACACAACAGCTTGCACATGACATCTCCAGCATACCACTGCACTGTAATGTTCCAAATAGCATCTAGTGGCATCACTACGAAAGTCATCACCAGGTCAGCTGATGCCAAGCTAGCGATGAGTGGGCGGAGGTGTGCTGCCAGGCGATATCCCCGCCCCCAGCACACACTAATGAGGACGGACAGGTTACTGACAGCGGCAAAGACAAACAGCACCAGGGTGGCTGCTACACGGCAGCGGGCCGCCACGGTGAAGGATGGAGCCTCCCAGGGTGGAGGGGAGGGTGGAGCGGATGAGTTGAGCAGAGAGAAACCAGAGATGTTCTGTAAGGGGTCAGCCAGCGTGGAAGTCCACAGAGACAGGTTTCCAGTCATCCTGTGACACAGAGAAACAGGAAATCATGCTGATTAAATCACCTCCTCAAATGCTGCTTCGATGGACAGACACAGTCATTATTATTATCCCACTATTATATCCCACTATTATAACATGAGCCGGTGTATTGTGGGCACACAGACCTGCCATAGATCAGACTGAAACAAATACAATTTTATTAAAAAAAATAAATGTATACATTTTCTGCATGTGGATGTCTTATTCTGTTGTGTTCACGTATGGAAAATGTGGTTAATTAGAAGGACAAAGGTTTGGCCACCTCTGGGCAAATTCCATATTTTGCTGATTTTTGACATGAGAAGAGGTAAATAAAACCCCTGCAGCAAACAGACACTAAAAAGAGCCTTTCTTCAAATATCAATGCAAGTAGAATAAAAATGATCAATGACTAGAAAAATAATTTTCTGCATGTTAGAACTTTTAACTTCCTGGAACATGTTGCCTGAAAACTTAAGAGTAAAAGAGGGTAAAAGCAACAAGGAAGGGAGAGAAAGAATCAAGGAAGGATAGAAGATAAAAAAGAAAGGAAGAAAAGAAAAAAGAGGGGGAAAGGGAAAGGAAGGAAAGCGTGTCAAACAAAATAAGTAAATACAGAAATATACCAATTTAAAAAAGCAGCATCTGTCCATCTATGATTTTAAAGACACTTAAGTCTTGCAGGAGCTTTTCTTGTGCTTAAGGTAACGAGTCATCAAAAGAACTGTTAAACATGGGGGTGGAAATATTCTGCTTTTTGTGGCAGCCAGTGACACAGGGAACAATATACAGATAGAGGGAAGAATGAATTCAATTTCAATTTCAAGGCAATTTTATTTATATAGCGCCAAATCACAACAAATGTTATCTCTAGGCACTTTTCATATAGAGCAGGTCTAGACTGTACTTCTTTATTTCTGTGTAATAGAGACCCAACAGTTCCCACCATGAGCAGCACTGGGTGACAGTGGCAAGGAAAACCTTCCTTTTAAGAGGCAGAAACCTCGAGCAGAACCAGACTCAGGGTGGGCGGCCATCTGCCTCGACCAGTTTTTTTTTTTTTTTTTTTGGGGGGGGGGGGGGGGTTTCCACTAAATATCAGTGCAGTCAAACAAGAAAGTGATAGATAGTGAAGAGGCTGGCTTCTACAACTGACCGCAAAATCCACCATCTACCACCTCAAGAGACACAAGCTGAAGTGTTTGGAACGGTCCTCACAGTCCCCTGATCTGACCATCACTGAAAATCTGAGGTTAAATCTTAAACATGTTGTCAGTGCAAAACAACCTAACAAATATCACATACATTGAAGTGATCTGCAGGAGGAGCAGCTGAAAAAAGGATGTCTCTATAATGTCTAAGCTTTATACACACACTGAGGAAAAAGTGAAACACTGCATGTTTTGTCAGGTGGTCAGAGGTAATGTGAAGTATCTTTGATTTGTAATTAGTCATCACATGCAGGTCGGTCTGCAGGCGGTGCAGGAGCGCCCTCTGCTGGCCGACCGCTGCAGCTCCTCATGTGTTGCTGCACCAAAGAACTCAGTACAGACAATGAATGAAGCCCGTTCAAACAGACAGGCACCCTGATGTGATAAAAACAGTCATTTTTCACGGTATAAAATCAAAGATAATTTCATCGGAACTTTTCTGTTCTCCGCAGAGTATCGGTTTGAGTGGATGCATTATCTTCTCTCAGTCACTTTTCCCATATTTTCAGCTCCACTGGGAGGGAGACGCGCCCTCCTTCCCAACCGGCATTCACTCGTTAATACTGATTTAAACACAGTAAACCACATCTATTATCAGACTCTAGTACTTGGATCCACACAGACACACAGAGCGCTATTCTCACCTCAGATGGTCAGATGAAGAGAAAAGCAGAAATCAGCGGAGCTGTCCAACGTGCTGAAGCATCACTTTCTCTGCTCTCTGTCCTCCTGCACAGGTTTTCAGTCAAAGCTTCAACCGGATCAATGCGGTGTTTTTAATCACATCCACCTGCTCTCTCCGTCAGCACACACGCTGCACTCTACAGTGAATATATTCAGCGTAAAAAAAAAAAAGGAGTCACAGGGATCAGCGCCGATTGGTTAATTAAGGCTGGTGACGCGCAGGGTGTTGCAGAGGTAGCCACCTTTGTGACGAAGAGACATCCTGGTGAATTTCCAGCAGCCTGCCTTCATCTGTGGGCTCTTTGTGCATAGCTGAGGAGAAAGGATCAGTATCAGAGATGGAGGATCACGTTTTCATTCAAATCCAGTTTTCAGGCGGTCTCCTCTGCAGGGTCAGCTCTGTAACAGTCTCTACCTGTCTGCTTTCACAGAGCCTGCACCCTGCTGTCAGTTATTCTCACTGTGTATGATTCTGTCCTATTGTTTGATGCTTCAGTGTAAGAGTGTGTGTGCTCAGCCCACATAATCCATATGCAGACTGAATGAATACATATCTGCACCGTGTCTCTTCTATAATTCATGGGATCTGAAAACACAGCACTGGAAATTCCAAAAATAAAACATCTTGTGCAAGATGGCACTAAGTACCACTTCCAATTATCACAGCGTGTTCATACTTAATGAAGTCCTTACCAGATAAGGGTATATTAATTTAATAAATGTCAAAACACACCTGGAACAAAGAGATCACATCTCCACATGTACATGCAGGCTCAGTAAAGGCTGGTGCAGTGTTTGATGTATGGATTGAATAAGCTGATCACATGTATCCTTTTGAATGTTTTAAAGGCTGAGATATAACAGGAGATATTCAGCCGTAGAGGCTGTGGTACAGCAGAGGAGGGGGAGCCTCCTATGAGATGATCTAACACGTTTACATTCAAGCTCCTTGTATTTTCTCATGTCATTTATTATGAGCCACTTCAGTAATGTCTGCGGTGTAGCATCAGTGATGCCAGATACTGAGTTTTGAATTCACCTGTGAAGGTCAAATATTGGTTGATTAATATTGGTAAAGAGATATTTGGTATTTGGTCAATTTCTAATCAGCACTAGAGTTTACACTTACAGTTTACAGTTTGTTTGTTTTTTAATATTCAAGACTTCTGGCCAAATGGAACAACTACCAGACCAATGTTTTGGTCAGTGTTAGGATCCAGCAGATGTATTTTATTTAGTTGGAATGACTGAACTTCTTGAAGGATGTCTGCTTTATCCTGTCAGACTCTGATATCTAATACAGAGTCAAGCGATCAAACTCAAACACTCAATGAATGAAATTGTGTGTGTGTGTGTGTTTGTGTGTGTCATCTCCAGTGCTCTTTTCATTCCACCTTAAAGTTTCCACCCAATACACAAATCAACAAACGGTGCTGATACCAGAGGCCGTGTCCAATCAATGTGCCACTTCTAAATGAACTGCTCTGCTTGCCATTCACAAAAAAATGACTTAAAGGTAAAGCAGGTAAATGTAAAACAAGGACATAGGAATGTCCTCAATAGAACCAAAGAAATTCACCCTGACATTGGTTAAAGGAGGTAAGCCTGGAGTTATTCTCTCTGTGGAGAGGTCAGCCATCTTTTGATCACACATCTTTCCTTTCTGACATTTGCAAAAAAAAAACTCTGCTTGACAATTTTCTTGCAGCTGCATTGGTGTGTGTGATCCAGTACATTTCTTTCAGCCTGGAGAGGATGCCTTACTTGTTCATGAATGTGTCTGAGAATCAACACAGAGATGTGCTGATCTTTTGACAGGATGATTGGTTGTTTGCTCTCCTCTGACATCGCAGCAGTCCATCTTCTGAAACAGGGTTCAGCTTGTAGATGGCACTGCTTTCTTTCCCAGACAACAGTGCACAAATCTCACTGTTAAAATCTCTCCTTTTGGCAAAACCGGTTCAGTGAAAATCTTGAAATTTCCATCTCTCCTGGAAGTCCTCATCATCAACGTTCCTTGTTTTATCTACAGTTGCCATGGCAGAAATTTGTGTGAATTTTGTCACAGCATAGTTCACACAGCCAGACAGCGTTACAGAGTTGTGCTGCCACCATGATGTACAAAGAGAAATTTCATTTTGAACCTGTATGATCTATTCATCTGTTTGACAATGCTGGTGGGTCATAGAAAATACATTTGCATACAGAAGTTGTGGGCTGTATAAAATCTGACCTTGATCCTGTGCCATTCTGTGCTGATGAATACAACAAGCTATTAGGAAGCAACTCCAAACTGTCTTGGCCTCACAACAGCAGTTCCTCACATAGGAATGTGAGTCAAATGAAAACATTACATATTCTTTACATATCGCACTAATGCACGAACATCACGATCACATTTTCCGACCCTATTTACTGATGTCCTTCCCATAGATCTTAATGCAGATGTCACTTTATCACTGTTCCTATTGAAACACCAGCTAGCTGAGAAGTCTGGCTGAAGCTCCTGCCATCTGTGCCCCAACAATGAACCATCTTTCAAAGTTAGTTTCATCTCTTCCTCTTGACACCTTGATACAAACTCAGAATCAATTAGACCTGCTCAGTATTTTATACTGTATTTTATTTATACATGTCACAGAGCATAATAGGATGTTAACTGCTGTGTATCTGCGTTTCTCCACTCATGTATTCAGGTTTTTCCTTTCATTTGTCACCCATCTGTAATTTGGATGCTTTAAAAGATAAAGATAAATGATAAATGAGCATAATGAGATGATTATTCCTTCCGGTCTGTAGAGACAGTCATCCAACCTTGTACTACAGAGAACACAGGTAAGTATGAAATTTGTCATTAGTGAGCTTAAAGAACTGTAATAAACAGGATTTAGCTGCTGAGGTAACAATGGGGCTGCAATCAAGAAGTGATAAGTGGAAGTCATCAAATTCAGACTAAAGACAAGTCAGAGTCAGGGTTCAGGGTTAGGGTTAGGGTTAGGCAGTGGTGAAGCATGGGGTGTAAACAGAAGTGGGCCGACGATATAACAGTATGGCACTACATTTCTGGACTTGAGCGACTACCATCAGCAGAAAATGGAACCAAGTGAGTGGGACATCATCTGGACCTATGGAGTTTATAAAGTAGGACTGGGTCGGTGAAGAAACCAGCACAAAACGGTTTTTTAATCAGGAGAAGAGACAAGGTCATCATTTACTGAGACTGCAGCGGTTATTGTGCTGTGGCTGTAGTAAGTTTAGTGAGTCCACACATAATCACACATTAACCAGGGATTCTAGGTTGATTGGAAACATGGAACTTTAGATACTGGACATTGGTAGTTGTTGTGATCACTGACATCAACACTTTGTGTAAGCTTGAATAGTGTGTATGCAGTATGGAGTAGTGTGTATGATGAAGAGGATGCAGGTGGAGGTTATCTGCACCTGTGGTTTTGCATGGTTATAACCTTAGCTATAACCAAGAGCTTTGTGGATCAGACTGAATGAACATTTTCTGTCTGAGGAAAAGGCTGAGACATTTGGGACTCAGCCTGGATCAGCACCTGGGCCATCTCCCAGGTGAGGAAGTGGTTAATCCACCTGATGTGGTGAAAGGAATCCACAGGAGCAGGCACACAGCTATGTGTATCTCCACCTGAATGTTAGATGGGAGGAATGACAAGAATATATAGCATACAGCCTATATACAGATATTCAGTCTAATTCAATCACATTCGATCTCAGCTGCAGAGACACCCCAGGAGACAGGTTGTACACAGAGATAATAACTACAGGTAAGGGAGTGAGAAGCTTGAGTCACAGGAGGGAATCTAGGAAGGAAAAGGGAGTGGGAAAACTTGCTTGCAGGTTGGTATCCAAATGACTGGGAGGCACAGTCAGACAAAGTTCAAACACACTGGAAGAAAACTGACTATAAACACTATACTAGCTCTGAGCAGCCAGAGAGCCACCAACAGAGCTGAGCTGACAATCTGACACAGAGTGGATGAAGAACCAGGGTCTATATACTGTGTCTAATGAGGCTGATGAGAGAGGTGTGTTTGATCACTCACTTTCTCTCTAACATGCACACACATACACACACACACACACATGACAAAGACACAGGGGGAGGAGAAAAAAGGAAACAGACACATGAAACCCCCTTAAGCTGTGTGTGTTCCCATGGTGGACATGTGGTGGGCAGGCAGAACTAACTAACACCAGCAGTGCAGAGAGGATGCACAAAAAGAAAAAATAAATAAAATAAGAAAGCTGATGTTGCAAAGTGTGCTATGGTAACAGATTTATTTAAGCTGTCTGCAGGTGTTCATTTAGAGAAGGTAAGCCTGAATTTGTGTTTAAAATAATGGTCAGCAACTTCAACTACAGGTTAAAATAAACATGTAAATTTGCTAATTTTCCTCTTGACTAGTCATCAGTTCAATTATACCCTATAAGGTATATAATATGTGATAGCCAGCCTGGTAAGTAAAATGATTTGTTATAGACTTAGCCTTCCCAGCAGATTAAACAAACAGGTGAACGTGGTTCTGGACACAGAGAAAGGATGGAGGAGGAAAGAGCAGGAACCAACTCAGAACTATTGAATGTTGTAGAGTGATTGTTGTGTTGATCATATAATCAGATTGGACTACTTCCTTCAATGTATATTTATTGTTGATTAATAAGAAACAAAATAAATGGCAAGTGTGTTGCACAGCACATGTGGATTTGCCTGTGTGGTTTGGACTAATATAACAATATTTGTTGCTCATGTCCCACAGTCCAAACATTGTATATATTATGTATTTATTTTAATTAATTAATATTATACATAATAATACATTTCAAAATAAGAGTCATGTGATCATTACATTAATTCAGTTTGCTCTCTGTACTCACATAATCAGGATCATAATCATTTTACACATTAGCCTAAAACAAACCATACAAATTTACATATTGTGTCCTTCTTTCAAGTAATACTTCACTGATAAAAAAACATGCTGTGTGTTAGATTTAATTTGGTGTATCAAATTGAGGCTGGTAAGAGAAGGGATATATCAGACAGCAGGTGAACAGCCAGTTCTTGGTGTTGATGTGTTGTCAGAGCTTCTCCAAAACTGCAGCTCTTGTGGGGTGTTCCCAGTCTGCAGTGGTCAAGACCTACCAAAAGGAAAACTGGTGGACCAGCAACAGGGTCATGGGGGCCCAAGGCTCACTGATGCACATGAGGGGTGAAGGCTGGCCTGTATGGTCTAGTCCCACAGAAGAGCTAGGCAGGCCCAAATTGTTGGAAACCTAAACACTGATTGTGATAGAAAACTGTGTGCACATGTGAGCATCACAACTGGACCACAGAGCAATGGAAGAAAGTCACCTGGTCTAATGAATCACATTTTCTTTTACATGACCGGGTGCGTTAGCTTCACATACTGGGGGAAAAGATGGCACCAGGATGCACTACGAGAAGAAGGCAAGCCAGTGGAGACAGTGTGATGCTTCTGGCAATGTTCTGCTGGGTCCTTGGATCCTGCCATTCATATGGATGTTACTTTGACACATACCACCTACCTAAACATTGTTACTGACCATTTATACCCCTTCATGGCAAAGATATTCCCTGGTGGCAGTGGCCTGTTTCAGCAGGAAAATGTGTCCTGCTACACTGCAGAGGAACATGACCAAGAGTTCATGGTGGTGACTTGGCCTCCAGAGTCCCCAGATCTCAGACCAATCGAGCATGTGTGGGATGTGCTGGAAAAACCATGCAGGCCCCACCTCACAACTTATGGGTCTTAATGGGTCTGATGCTATTGTTCTGGTGCCTGATACCACAGGACACCTTCACAGGTCTTGTGCAGTCCATGTCTTGTTGTGTCAGAGCTGTTTTGGTGACACAAAAATCATCCTGGGAAAACTTATTTTTCACCTGTTTTCACAGCTGACAACAAAAGGAACTTTAAATTGTCCAGGTTAATTGTTTTCTACACTTGTTTGATGAAAACGGGAATTATTCTGGTATCTTTTTTTTAAATCTGTTCTTAAGGTAGAGTATAACATCGTGACTGTCTTCTGGAAGACTGTCTAAAAAACATCATGACCTTTCCCCTTATCTATGGCCAGCTTTTCACTCCACTGTGGCCATTCAATGTGGTTGGTCAGCACATCAGTCTTGTTCTGATATTGTGTAGCCTGGCCGTAATACCCAGCTCAGTACCCAGAGACATGCAGCAGGAGTCATGAGGTGTCTCTTCAACAGCTGGACTTTCTTAGTCTGTGCTCCTCTCTCTACTTGAGTTCTCATGAGGTTACCTGGAGTACTGCACTGATTGTGCAGTTAGTCTGTGTCAAGACTGCAAAGCAAAGATCTGTCAGAGGTTAACCAACAGCAGGCCCACTGCACATGTCCTTTTTGACCTGCTTATGCTACAGTTATTCTACAGAAAAACTAAAAGGACTAATTCAACATTTTGGGAAGTGCACTTTCTCCCAGAGAGAGAGAGATGTTCAGATAGATATGGATCTCATGTCTGCGTTTTCAGTACAGAGCTGGAGTCAGGACAGGGTTAGCCTATAGCTTAGCATTAAGATTGGAAACAGGGGGAAACAGCTAGCCGGAAGAAAAAAACACCAACAATACCTCTAGATCTCTGTGATTAACATGTGATTTCTTGTTTGTTTTCAACAATCCATGCACAGAAATGTGACAAAAAACTGTTTGTGGTTTTAGGGGGGGATTATGTGCTAGAACTATGTCTTGTTGAACAACAGTTAGGTGCAGAGACTGTGTGCAGCTTCCAGGTGTGTTGTCATCAAGAAGAGGTTGCATTTGTGCTGGGTGGATGGATATACTGTTATGGGTGCATAGATCACAATGGAATATAGTCTTATCATTGCAATCGTCCAAGTTGATTAAAAAGATAATAAAGAGTGTACATAATGATAGGTAAGTAAGGGCAGCTCAGTGGTGCAGTGGTTAGCACTGTTGCCTCCCAGCAAGAAGGTTCCAGGTTCAAACCCTGAGGCTTTTATATGTAGAGTTTGCATGTTCTATGTGTTCCATGTATCAATCCATTAATTCATTTATTATTTCAAGGTAGCCTTTTTAGGAAGTGGTAAAAATATGTCACAGGTGCAATACAGGTATATGATTTAATATGTTCAGTTGATAGTATTGCTGATTCATAAAGACAATCCACAATCCCTCCAGAGAGTAACATAAAAAATATATTATAACTAATATTATAACTAAAGAGCAATGAATGAACAGTAGTAACACGGGTCATTCTGTAGACCGCCACGATAAATGAGGTTCAAATGTGAAGCCACTAGAGGGCTCCGTCAACATGGTAGTGGATATGAACAGCTGCTACCAGCAACATCCAACTTCATTCATTGTCTACAGCCAGTAACCAAGGCAATTAACATGTGTATCATACCCTGACAGCCTCCACCGTGATTTACCAGACGGTACAAAAACACTACCTTCACTGCTGGATGAATGCGATCCTCGTGTAAATAAAGCCACGTATGAATCACACGGCACACTTACAAAATGACACAGAAATATTCGGTACCAGTGACCTACACAGCAGTCTGTGCTGCGTGCCAGGACTGAGACCTGAAAGAACAAAGATCTCTCACACACACACACACACACACACACACACACACACAATGCGTCAGGAAACAAACGTGGAAGTAAAAAATATCCAGTGTTAAAGCAGATGATAAATTATTTAACATTTCAATATGCAAAGTAGGTCAGCAAGTCCGCCGGCATCTTATAAGTAGTGACTCTCTATTGTTGCTTCACAGAGGGCAACAGATCTGTGAAATCAAACGTCTGATTGACCATTCAGTTCAGTTGTTATCATCAAAAACGCCCTGAGACATTTATTCTTCTCGGTGTCTTTTAATGAGAGGTTCTTACTACGCTCACCAACAAATGACAGTTGCAGTTTACATCATTCACACGGTCTACGTTTACACAGACCTGTACGGGCAGAAATGACGAAGCTGCACACCGTATTTACTTGCACTGTTACAATCTGGTCACAGCAAAAGCCCGCAGCTGTAGACAGCTGCTGAGTTATCACATTCCTCTCCTATCCCTGACATATCTGTGAAGTGTGGCACATTTGAAGAGCATGACGCTGCAGGCTGAAGACTTTGTTTGGCAGACCATTGGGACAGACAGTGGAGGCACAGGTCAAATGCCTTCGACTGCATTAGTTTGGTAAGAGTGATGACCATTCCTGTCACAGCTGTGTTTGCTCTGTTTGGGTCTTTGTCATGCACATGCGTGCGTTAAAAAACCCCCTAAAACCCGGTATATTAAGAATCAGGTTTCTCTAGTAAATATGTAGCAAACACGTTTCCCCTCATCCCTGACACCGGACGAGGAACTCGGATACATAGATTTAATCTATGTAACAGAACCAAAGAAGACAGCGTCTGACGACTCATTACTGCCTGAATACGAGCACATTGTTTCTTTCGCCCCAGTAGAGGTAACATGGCTCTCCATCCAGACACAGACAACAACACTAGTATCAACCAATCATGCGTCTCTCTCAGTCTCGGCCGCGGAAACTAAGGACCAATCAGCTGTCTGGGTACTTCCACTAATGACGACCGGAGGGCCAATCAGCTGTCTGTCTGGATCGCTGGGGGAACAAACAGCCAATCACCTGTCTGTCTGCGCTACACGGAGTGACTACACGACCAATGAACTGTCTGTCTGCCTGCACCAAGGGGGTGAGCGTCTGCTGAGGCCCAATCAGCGACTCAGTGCTGCCTGCCGGTGCCGGGGACTGGTGGTGAGGATCCACTGCAGCGCGTCAGGACCGGACCGTGAACCCGGAGACGGTACACACTGAGGCGAAAGGAGACACAGGTGAGTCCGAGGATGTGTGCGAGGCCTGGCGCCGGCCGGAGATGTTTTGAAATGGCAGCGGCGGGATTCGTGTGGCGGCAGGACGGCAAGTTGTTGTGTCGTTTTGCAGCCGGTGGATATGCTGATGTGCTGATAGACAATAGAGCGGCTTTGCTTCGCTATTTATTGATGCAGGCTGACATGTTGGCGACCAGCAGCCGTCGCCTCGAACTGTTCATTTACATTTAAAGGTCTGGAGTCGCAAGCAGAAACATTTATGGATGTCTAAATCCTACCCGGTGGTTTGTGTTTCGATAATAACCGAACTGTTAACGGAGATGTTGGGATTACGTTGTGATGGAAACGTTGTGCGGAATGCCTCCAATCGGTTCATTGTTTGATCCAGAGTCTCTAGGGGTTAACTCAGACTGGAGAACGAGCCAGGCTCCTCCAAATACTCGTTAATGCTCATTTAAATAGCACCGGGATGAGATGAGATGTTCCAACGGTTTTAATGGACCAAAGCTGTGTGAAGTGGCGGATTAAAAGGCGCTAGGAGGAGGCCGGAGCTGATGATGGCTCTCGGCAATTAGGAAGAAAAATTCGAAATGCATCAGCCATTTACGTAGAGACTCAACTGGCTCCATATGCACCTAAATGGCTGCCTGGCGCCTGACAGCATAACCAACATGTTACTGTAAGGGCAAGGCTTTATTCAGGCCGAGCGGCTGATTGTTTCCTGAGCGGCGGATTAACGGAGCTAGATGTCTAGATGACGTTAGAGACCAAACGGGAATCAATATTTAATGTGTGCTGCCTATTATTCTGCAGCATACAGGAGCTCATTTCGTGTCTGCTGCTGCACTGCTCCTCCAGATTTACATGAGTCACAGGCAGATGGATTCACATATGACTAGCTATCACTGTCTCTGTGATTCCTCTGTATAGTCCCTAACTGGATTACAGTATGTACAGCCTTTGGGATGGAGATAGGTTCAGTGAGAGTAAGAGAGAAGGTATCTGGTCAAATTATGTCAGTGTTACCTTCCTCCATTACAAGAGGCTACAAGACATTTCCAGGAACTGCTCATTTTAAGCTCCAATTTGTTATATTGTAGTTTTGTCACATAGAGCTGTAGATAAGGAAAACTC
Source organism: Lates calcarifer (assembly GCF_001640805.2). NCBI lineage: Eukaryota > Metazoa > Chordata > Actinopteri > Centropomidae > Lates > Lates calcarifer. The sequence goes on from NC_066835.1 coordinate 102,413, forward strand.
AGATTTTTGCAACAAGAAAAGTTGACAGACAGCCGCTTTGACACTTCTTGTCATCAAACCTGTGCTCCTCTCACTTTCAGTGTATCACTTTCAACCAGCTGTAGGACATTGTGCTCACCTCACAGAAGTGAGCGTGGATGTAAAGTAGCCCCACAGCCTTTGGTTTGTGAGATAAAAGTTAGCAGACCTTGATACACTCAGCCCTCCACTCACACAGTGATAGTGGGTCTGTATGAATGAAAGGTCCTTGCTGTTGAAGAGTGTGAATGAACTGTAGTATTCTCAATGATGGGAGTCCTTCCTCTTCCTATTTCCAGCTCAGAGTCCCCTGGCAGCCCCAGCAGCATACAGATGAAGCCTGCCATACTGTTATGACAGCTTTTTACAGTACCTGTAGACTAGTGTAGCGTTCGTTTTTGATGAATATGCAATCAGTGCAATTAGGGGTGAATGTTTTTAAGCCACCACATCGCTGGTCCTGGCTGAATATCAGAGATTGTGATTCAGTTTGTTCATAACACCCTTCCCCCACCATGCTGGGACTTTAAGGGCCTTTCAACAAAGTGTACATAATTTTTGCTGAATAAAACCTACTAATTCATATGTTTAGTTTTAATTATTATTTTTTAACGTCCTGTTGTTTTGTACCTGCCTGTCAAACAGCAGCAATTAAGATCTATTAACCACAGCATCTCCCAGTTTGGCTGGGTATGAAACCTCAGTGCCTTTTTAGTATAGCTGGATTGATAATGTCTTCTTGAAGCAGACATTGATATTGATAATTGGGTGTTTAATAATTTGGATAATAATTGCGATCATTAAATTAGGTTAAGGAATTATAACTGATATATGCTAAAGAGAAAACATAACATTTTAAACATACACTAGTAAGTGGTGGGCATATACTACATATGTAGTCAAAGTACTGAAAGTTTTCATAGTATGTTTAGTCAGTTTCTTTATTGATAATTAAAACGTATTTTTGTCAGTTTTTTAATTCTGTATGGAATTAGGCAGCGTTCTTGTACAACTCTGTTAACCTGTGTACTCAGGTATCATAAAAACACCATTATACAATTTAATTTATTTAAGTCTGAGAGGTGCCCAGCCCTATTGGCCAGACATTTGCCTCTGAGTCAGCAGGTTTTCATCCCAGTCAATCAGTGCAGGCAGTGGGCAGTGTCACTTATCAGGTTGTTGGTAATTATACAGTGTTGTTATTATATGGTCGTTATTCATTGAGAGGTTCTGAATAAATCAAATCACAGCAGGGGATTTTGACGTTAATGAAAATGTGTGTTTGTTTTGAGTGGTTGTTGACTGTGGACCATGTCTGAAACTCCCTCAGTCACAGCAAAACTTGAACAGCTGAGGGTTCAATGAAAACTGTCTGACAGGTTAGACACATACAGACACATACAGTTATCCATGTCGTCAATACATCTGGTAGACCTGGAATAAAGCTCCTGTGTTCTTCACAGGAAATGGCTCGTGATGGGGACCTAGCCACATATACTATACATCGGTGTATACCAGGCTTGAAGCTAATGATTCCATTACATATCTGAAATGAACATAATAGTGAGAGCAACAGCCATCTGTTTTATGTTTTACAAGTTGGCATATTTTATGACCAAAATGTCCCAGAAGCACATTTGTAGAACAAGTCTTTTTCTGCTGAAATGTAACATTTTATGATTTGTTTTCCCTAGCTGCCAAGGAAAAACAAGCAAAATGACCAGAGTGGGCCTCATGTTAAGGCTTTAGCATGCTAAAAAATCAAGTGCTCGTCAGACCATCAGACAGCTCTGTCCGAGCCACTTTGTTTATTTCCCCTTTTACGGAGCCCGAGCTGTGTAGGAACATAGGATGTTTTTTCAGCGCACACACAGAACGGACAGCTAGCAGGCCACGAGCAGATATTCACTGAATTTGACAAAAAGTGTATTGGATGCTTGCTGACTCTGCCAAGAGTATGTGCTCAGTAGAGTGCAGAGCTCCACCAAGGAGGTGTATTGAGTCATTTGTGTTCAGTCTACTTCAGTGCACTACTGTAATGTGCAGTTTGAAGTTCATCATGTCATTCATGTTTATTGTTTTCACGCTCAACAAAATTATAGTTTATGTGTTGTTCCGTGTTTTCTTGTTTTTCATGCATGTAGGTGTGTTTTTGACAATGAATTAGTAAAAACATTAATGATGGGATTATTGTAAATAATTAAATGAAGGTTGTGGTGTTCCATCCATCCATCCATTCATTATCTATACCGCTTATCCGTTAAGGGTTGTGGGGGTGCTGGAGCCTATCCCAGCTGTCACTGGGGTGAGAGGCAGGGTACACCCTTGTACAGATCACCAGTAGGTTGTGGTGCTTTTACATACAGTAATGTTATGTCCCCCTATACCAGAGGTTTCCATATGTGCCAGCTGCCAGCCAAAGAGCTGACCAATCATTTAAGTCCAGCTAGCAAATTTATTATAAAAAGTTTCATTAACTAGTTGTGCTTCACTATGCATCAACGTTTTATCACTAGCCTCTGCTTCAAAACAATGCGAGCATGATAGCAGAGAAAAGTGTATGTCTGTATCAGTACTGCACTCACATGCTCTATATGAATGTGTGTGTGTGTGTGTGTGTGTGTGTGTGCTCTGCTGAGAGGTTGTGTCATGCCAAGTAGAGAGCAAAGAGTCATCTTCAGTGGCTGACAAATATTAGCAAAATAACTGATGACACAACACATTAAGAATTGCATTGATTGCATAGACAGGTGACATCCGTCATTAGATTGACAACAGCAGCAGCACAGTAGTAGTATTAAAAAGTCTACTGACTGTGCTGCATTTTCCATACACACCGTTCAGTTTATGGCTTTAATGAATGAATGAATGAATGAATTGTCTTTATTTACATTGCTCTGGTTACAGTAGAGCCATCTCTAAGAAGCACTGCAGACTCACACTAAAACAGGCAATGCTGTCAAGTAACAAGCCTGTGTCATATGAGGAAAATATAGTCTATGGCTCAGCCTCACACTGTAATTTTACACCTAAAAATGAATGCTTCTGTATTTTTCACCATTGACCAATTATGCGAACTAATGTCTGATGCCCCAGATCATGTTTCAAAGATAAAATATGACATAAGCCCAGCTGGCTGCTTCATGTCCTTGTGGAAAGCCCTGATTTTATGTGATTTCTTTAGTGCTTAACTTTACATTTGCAACCAGATATCATTTTCTATTATTATGTCAATGCGATGTTTCAGTGTTTCCATTTTGATAAATTTTCGAAAATTTTCTGAAATTCTGCTCTCACTATAGATTTATGAGGAGAAAATAATTGAAATTATTTTAGTCTAAATGTTAAAAAAAGTGAAGGGGTCTGAATACTTACTGAATGCATTGTATATTTGAGTGCATGGGCATGGTGTAATTAATGGTATTGAGCATCTGCTAACCTGTTGTTGGTTGAATTCTTTGAACAGGTCAGTATGTCGTTTAGTGAAATGCTTTGCCAAGTCGGATGTGTTGGCTCTGTTGGTCTGTGTAGGTTTTAAATAATTTTACAGCCACGCTTTGCAGTGTCTGTGGATTTGTCTTCACTGTCGGATATGTAAGTGAAATACTGCTGTATTTTGCTTCTTGCATCTGCTTTGTCAACAAGCTGTGGACGATTGGCAAGAGCACAGCCATGCCTCTGGTTCTGTCACCATGAAAGTGAAAAATGGTTGGCAAGCCCACTGTGCCTCTAGTGAGTGGAGGCAGAGCACTGCACACATGTACTCTTCCTGACTTATATCGATACAATTCATAGGAAATATGGCACTTATTAAAACACTGTAAAACACAGTATACCATGCAGCTGTAGGTGACATTATTTTACAGGGTGCCATCGGTCATGTGCACTGACAGCACAGGTCACTGGTCAGTTAAAGTCGCTGAGGATTCCTTGTAAAGTTCAGATTGGACCCATTTTCATGTGTATACTGGCCAAATGTCTGCATGGCTCTACCCACGGTGTTCTGCATCCACAGTCATGTTGTTGCTGGTTTACAGTTACGGCCCGAGCACTTTCGTGCGAAGGCCCCACTGTAATCGCAAAGGATTATTCTTGTGATGCTAAAATTGCGTTTTTGAGAGCTTAAACATGCTCAGAAACTCACGAAACTTTGCACACGCATCAGGCAAAATTTGACATCTGATAGGGGTCTTGTTCATTGGCACAATAAAATGGCTCCATAGCGCCCCCCTGGACATACTTAAAACCCCCTTGCCTTTGGGCTTAGTTTGTCCGAGGTGAACAAAATTCTGAGGCATGATGTAACATGCCGAGACGCACCAAAAACTCTCTTGACAGCATGACCTCAAACCTACAGGAAGTCAGCCATTCTAATTTGAAAATTTTGCTCATTTTTGGCCATTTTTTGGCATTTGGGGACGTTGTATTTGATTGAACTCCTCCCACAGGTTTTATCATATTGACCTCAAACTTAGTCAGGATACTCTCAAGGCTTTTTATTGAAAGTTATTAAAAGATTTTGTTGGTGTCGAAGGGTGTGGCCATGGCGGCACCTCAAATTTCAATGACTTGCCATGAAACAGGAAGCGTTTAAGTTGCTGTAACTCAGCCATGCTTTATTCAATCAGCCCACAGTGATGATAAGGGTCCCGACATGAACACACCCACATGTCAATATTCACAAAAAGATATAGCACTACCTACTGGACACAGGAAATGACATGTTTTAGGACTTTGACGGCCTGTTACTAGCAGGTTGACATGATCCACTTTAGACTTGGTCAGGAAAGCCTTAAGGACTTCATGATGCCTTATTGTGAAAATTTTGATGTTCTATTAAAGGGCATGTCTGTGGCGCTGTGGCGAATTTTGATGCTTCGCCATTAAACAGGAAGTTGTTTTAACTCCCACAAATTTACCCCAAACTTGACATTTTGGCTAAGTGTCATGGCCTGAACACATCTACACGCCAATATTCAGGTATAGTCATAGCGCCACCTGATGGGGGCAGTAAGGGACTTCTGACTCATTCCTTCTGTGTCTGGCGGTCACTCAGTTGCAGAACTGTGTTGTACGACCTGCGAGGACCCCGTGGCCACGGGTCCTCCAACAAGCGCGGGGTGTGAGGGCCCGTTCAACGCTGCTTGCAGCTTTAATTGTGATTGTGTTAAGTTTACCCACAGCATCAGTTCAGACAGACAGATGAGGGATGTTTGATGTTAAAACATTGGCTTGTTTGTTAGACTACTGAGGAGTTCACTGTTGGTAATGGCATTGACTAAAGCTACAGGAAGCTGTAGCTGCTTCACAATAGAAACTGTTCATTCACAGTATTTTGAGTCACCATTGTAGGAAAATCATAGGTGTTACTAAAAATATTAATGACTGCTTCACTTTCTTCAGCTGCTCTACTATATTCACCAGTCAGTCTCTAACTGTGTCTGTCTGCTGTTTGCTGCTGAGCAGGTAGTGGACAGTGGCTTTCAAATTTACATCTGGACATTTTATGAGGCTGTGGTTACTGGAGCTGTTGTACTGGACTGTATTATCTTGAAAGGTATCTGTTTTCTTTTGTCTCATTTATTTACATTAGTAAGCAAGAGGCAGAATTGTCAGATCTGCATGGGACAAAAACTGATAGTAGAGATCCTCAAGCTAGTTGGCCCACAGAAACAGAAACAAATAACCTATCTTGTGACTCACTCATTAACATCTATATGATCAGAACAGTGCAGTCAGACTGAAATTTGCTTCCCATTAATTTCAGACTTTGGTCTGACTGAGCCAGAATACTGGAGTTACCACCAGTAGTCTGGTCAGTGCACTGTAGTCAGATCCAGGGAATGGTCAGCCTGGGAGTCTGTTTGAGGATGTAACGGAGTGGAAGATGAAGTTGGGGAATAATCCGACGCTGTAAAATGGAGGACCTACAAATGACAGGCTTTTTTTGGCGACCTTACCAGCCATCACTCTGTACGCAGACTGAACCTCTGCCATACGCCGGCATAGCTGTTGCTTGAGCTGGCACAGGAGAACTGGTGGGTGTGATGCAAGGGCCTTTGTGCATAAAGACACAGATCACCACATAGTCAGAGATGATAAGTTGGGGAACAGCCCCCCCAGTGTTGTGTCTGTAATTCCCACAGCTCCAACGGAAAGAGTCGTCTTCTATCAAACTGATCACCTCCTGTCAGTTTTCATTCATATCAGACCTAAAAGTTAGAATTTATACCGGCCAACTTCTTTTGAATCAGGACTTTCAGTATTTAGGATCAATTTGCATGTAAAAATTTAAAATGATTTCGGTGGGTCAGATGCACAGTTAATCAACACTGAATATCTTATGCTTATCAGGCCCTAAGTAACAGGTGATAAATTTTATAAAACGTGAAGAGTTGTGTTTTGGTGTGTAACCAACTCAGTTTCGGGTGGGTGTGAGTAATACCTGTAATTTGGCAGTGATTTGTGTGATATGAATGTGTGTGTGTGTGTATATAGCAGGAGGTGGTGTGTGATAACTGTATTAAAATGAAAGAAGAGTTTCATTTGTCTCTGAGTCAGTTGTAGAAATGGCCCAGCAGTCAGAAGCAGAGCAGCTGTGACTAATCCAGCCAGTGAATAAGCAGTGTGCACACCGCTGCTGCATTGCTGTGCTGCATTTAGCCAGGTGCTGCACAAGGTCACCCCAGTCAACTTGTCTGAATGCAATCCTTCTAATGCTCACTGTACAGTGAAGAGCACACTGAAGGTTCATGGGATGTAATACAGGGGGTTTCTGCAGTGCTACAAATGACTATTTCAATTTGTTTGTGACCAAACACTAATGTTTTTTTAATGAAAGGTGCTGATTTTGATCAGTACTGTAAGACTTGTACTGTGGTGAAGAAACACCCAGGTAATGTGCACTGGTGGGTTGTAACACCATTTGTGTGATACATATGTATGAATGTGATACATATTTAGCATAATTGTAAAATTCTATAGGTGGTGTGTCAAATACCAGATGACTCATTTAGGCTTATTAGGAGATCATAATGCGATGTTTCATCATGAATGACCTGCTGAATACCTCTGTGGCTGTTCACTTTTGACCTGAGTGTGTGTGTGTGTGTGTGTGTGTGTGTGTGTGCGTGCAGAATTTGTGCATAGTAGTAGTAGTTTTGGATCATCATATGCTGTGTGTATATAGTATTAAACTTATCTGTAACACAACAAACACTCTTACTTACTGTCAGGTCAGTGTCAGCATGGTTTTCTCATGTGCTGACCTCAGACCAGCATTTCCAACTGGTGCTCCCTGCACTCTTTAATGTGGTCTGTTAATATTAGTAGATAGTGCTGTCTGAAAGGCAAATTATGACTGTGGATACAAGAATACATTTGAAAGAAAAGTATGTGTTCTTCAAATTGTAGTTATTTAATAATTATGTAATTATGACATACTGGTTCATGATTCTAAAATCTTTAAGCTTAAATTGCTGATATGATATGAATGGAAATTCAGTTGGGAGAGTAACACCCTGAAAGTCTCACCCTGTAGAAATTGTTGCAACTAAAGAAACATCAGTTCATCTGCGGTTTTACAGAGTGGAACTTCTTCCTTCACAAACACACAATCTTTGGCAAGTACTGGCAGGGGTGTACAGAAAGCACACAAGCCGACAAAAGCCAAGTTTAATTTAGTCTTGTCGTCAAGTTACAGACAGAATGCTCATTAATTAATGACAGCTGATATGACGTACCACCTGCAACGTCAGCACCGCCTGAATGCTTTGTGTGCTGCTTTGCTGATGCTGATGAGCATTGGAGACTAGTGAATCTGTGTACCTTTCCAACCTCAGTGACTTTTTACTGGCTTATGCAGCAAGATGCGGCTTTTGTAAGTCGGTCGTCTGCTCCGCTTTGAACTTAACCAGCTGTCCAGGAGGACTGCACTGATGAATGGAGCATGGATTTTTTTTTCAACAGACACAGCGGTTCAGCGCAGTAACCATGTTGTTAATCAACCTATGAGGCGGTTGGGGCTGAATTTTGAAGTATTTTTGGGCTGCAGAGCCCTGATTAAGTTTACATTTTTTAGTCTCAGATTTGCATCGTCATCTACCAAAAAAAAAAACCCAAAAATCTGCTCCATCTGCTCCATATGTTGACACACACAAGCATCCAACATTGATTCATTAGCCCATGAAATACCCAGAATGCAGTGTGATGTGGCCTCTTGTAACTCAGGCGTATTGACTATCAAGGATTAGTACATCTGATACAGTTAGATCATCCATAAGTGTTTTGACAGTGACACAGTTTTGTAATTGCGCCTCTGTACACCACCACAATAGATTTGAAACAAAGCCTTGCAAGTGTAGACTTTCAGCTTTAATATAAGGGGTTTAACAAAAGTATTGCATTAACTGGATAGAAATTCCAGCCATTTTATACATAATCCCTCCATTTTAAGAGTCTCTAAGTAATTGGAAAATTGATAGTCACATTCATGGCCAGGTGTGGCCTGCAAATAAAAGGTTTGGAGTTGATTCCAAGGGTTGGAATTTGGACTAAATAGCCGTTCATGGGACCTCTCACTATGCAGTTCAGAGAGATGTTGATACAACTGAAGGAGGCTGTCATGAGGCTGAGGAAAACGAGACAAACCTAGCAGACAGATAGCAGATATTTTAGGAGTGGCCAAATCAACAATTTGGTACATTCTTAAACAGAGAGAATTCACTGGCATGGTGCATTCCTTGCTGCATTGAACTCTGCACACTATATTATTCAGCAATGTACACATTTTGGCAAGAAGCAAACCATGTCAAACTGTAACGACCATCACTAAACAGAGGAGCTGTAACACGCACTTCAACCATGACACGTGTGATCCTAATGACTCACATGATGGAAGAGTGGGTCAACAACTGCCATGTGACCTCAACAACTCCCGATGTGTTAACTCGAGGTGAAATGTCTTCAGGAACCTCAAGCAGCCCAGGTGCCTTTGTATAATCTTAAGAAATTCAATGACCTGAATGACTGAGAATCTTCAGAGACATAACAGAATGACTGGAAGAGGAGAGTATGGAGAAGGAAAGAAATGGCTCATGATCCAGAGCATACCACATCATCTGTCGAAAGTGGAGGCAGTGTTATAGCATGTGCATGTATGGTGGCCAATAGATGATGATGATGTGACTGACTGATAGTAGCAGAATGAAGTCTGAAGGGCAGTACTGTGTGCTCCGATTGATCCTAATTCTGCTAAACTGATGATGTTTCACAGTACAGACAGATAATGATCCATAACGTACTTCTCAAGGCAAAGAAATGAAGCATCCTTCAATGGCCAAGTCAGTCACCTGACCTCAACTCAGTTGAGCTTTGCTTTTGACTTACTGAAGACAAAAGTGAGGACAAAAAGACCCACAACAAGCTGCAGTAATGGAGGAAAATGTGTTTATGTCCAGGGGTTCCAGACTTCAGTTATTGTCTGCGAAAAAATTTCATCAAAGTATTTAAAGTTATCCTTGTATTTATAATAATGTTAGTGTATCCAATTACTACTGAGCCTCTGAAAATGGAGGGACTTCCATTGTGGTGGTGTACAGAGACCAAATTACCAAAACTGTGTCACTGTTCAAACACTTTCAGACACAACTGTATCACTGTGCTGATGAGTGTTGCGTGTTCACATACGTGTGAACCTCTGCTTGAACTTAATTGTCGTAAGCATATTTGTGTCTCCGCTGTGTGTTGATACTCCTCCTAGCTGCCACATTCAGCCCCATTTTAAAATGTCTGTCTACCTTTGTGTGCCTCGCTCTGGACTAAATATCTCATGTTCCCGCTGCTTTTTTTTTTTTCTTTCTTCTTTTTCTCTCGTTTGGCTGGTGAAACAGTGTATGCCCCACCCTGTGGTCTGAAGTTCTGCTCTCAGTCTTTTCTTGTCAAAGTGCCAGCTCCTAAAGGAAGAGATTTTCTTCTTTCAGCTCTGAAAACACCGGGGCTGCTGCTCCTCCTCCTCCTCCTGCTCCTTCTCCTCCTCCCACCCTCTCTCCCCCTCTTTGACTGTCTTACTGTGTGACGTCTTGACCACTAACGGCTACATATTAAGAGATAATTCCATACCCTGAGGTTACAAACCGGCTCTGACTGGCTCAGTGCGTTTTGACTGCTCTCTGTTCCCCGGGCAGAAATAAACACATTTCAAACAAAAAAAAAAAAAAAAACAGAGAAAAAAATTACGTCTGTGCCTTTTTTAAAGGAACATGAGACTAATTTACAGCAGGAGTGAAACACACACCTCTGTTGTCTGACAGTTAGGAATAATTTGATGTTTTCCTTTATGTCGTTTCTCTCACTTTAACTTCATTTTCCTGGCTAGATTTCTGTTAGTGTGTTTCATAAAAGGAAAAAGACCTTCACTTTAACACAAAGGATCACAGTAGTCCACCTGGCTGCTTTATGATTAACAGATATTATTGGATTCTATTGAATCATAAATCCATTTTTTTCATAGGTTACTAAACTATCAGTCAACTTGGTTTTGCCTCATTATTGTAACTGTAATTATGTACACATTTGTCACACAGTGATAGACAGTTGGCAGATTTTAAGGCACACAGACTCAAAATGAACACCGTCCAAAACAACAACTAGGCTTGAAGAATTTGTGTTAAATATCTAATTGTTATCTTTCCAACAAATATTATTAAATAAATTTTGGTCATTTTGATGCATTAAATTCCAGGCTTATATTAGTTTTCCTAGCATTGTAAGCATGAGCATTGTAATAAACAAGATAAGAATATATCAAGCATAATAACAATCAAACTAATTTGAAATTGCTCATTTTAAATTGCTCTCACGTTGTTCTTTTCATGTTGACCACGTACTGAGATTTATGAAATCATCCCCAGTAGTTAAATTACACAAAGCTGGCGAGGGATCACACCTTTGTCACTGTAGCCCTGTCTGTGTGGTGGAAGTTGGTGTGTAGAGCTGTGTGCGTGGTATGCCCTCCAGGTGAGGACCCTCAATAGGCATGCTGCCTCACCCCATTGAATCTTAAGCCTATCAAAAGCTTTTCTTATCCATATCATATCTTTTTAGATCTAATTTAGATCTATAATTGTTGTCAGTTTTTACTGGCTGTCTAATTCATGTTGACAACCTGAAAATGAGCTGGACTTTCTGAATAAGAATGATTATGTTGATAAGCTTAAATTACTGATATAATGAAAGTTTAACTGGAAGATTCCAATTCCTGAAATTGATTTGACCAGATCAGAGAGATTGAGATTGTCATCACTCTGTCGATCTTGTTGAAGTACAAAAACACAATCCACTCAGCATCATACATTAGTGTTAGAGTGGTGTTTCGTTTCCATCACACATGATCTTTGGTCTGCACAGACTCCAGCTTCCAGAGAGCTCATTAAGGAGACAACAGAAGTTTCAATGAAGCCATTACAGAATGAATGTTGAATTATCAGCCGCTGATATGATCTGCCTGTTTGCCATTTCTAGGTCTGTCACAGTAATTATGCTATAGATTTATCATACAAGGACATGACCTTGATCGTTTTTACTGACTGATATCGGCCATTGTGTTTACATGCATGTTTGCTTTACATAAGAACGTCATCAACATGATACCAGAATAAACAGCAGAGTTTTCACTGCCATTCTAAGACTTTTCACAGCACCTAAGCTGAATAAACAGAAACACAGCAATGCTGAAACACGTTTTGCTGTCATTCCTGGTTGCGCTGCTTCTGTCCTCTTGGGTGGGGCTCAGGCGCCTCACACACAGCGACAGCCACAGTGAACCAGGTGTAGAGAAGATAATGGGTTACTTGAGGCTAATGGGTGTTTTTCCTGATGGCTGCATAATTCCAGCCAGAAAGTTCAGCCAGGAAGAATAAGTCCAAAGGTACTTGGTTTCAAATCCCCACACTCCACAGCTCAGGGGTGGGGTCATTTTGCGTTTAAGTCGAGAACCTGTTAACACGAACAAACCATTATACTGACTTTGTTCAACAACAGTAGCAATGAAGACAGTAGCAAGTGGTGATACAACTACTTCACACTGTTTGTTAACAAAGGTTGTAACCACTAAGAAAACAGAAATGACAGTTTATGTTGCCTGTTAAGGAATGACTGATTTAGCTTTAAGCCTTTATTGGATAGGACAGTGATGATAGACAGGGGATAGGGAGCGAGAGTAGGGGAATGCAGCAAAGGTTCAGCAGGATCGGGAGTCAAACCAAGGACTGGCTGCTCAGGGCACTAAGGCCTATGTGGTACTTGCCCTAACCATTTGGCTATTAGGATACCCCTAAAGAGATGATGACAAAACACTTGTTAGTAGATACAAGCTACCGTGGGCCGTGATCCTGCAGTCAGCCCAGCAGCTACAAGCAGCTTTGGAGAGGCTGCTGAACTGGCCACATGGGGCTCTCCCAGTTCTGGTGCAACTGACAAATGCTCTTTGTCAGTTGCTAAAGGAGAGTTTTAGAGTGAAGTGGCCAGCATAGCAATAATAGTCTCAGCCCGCTATGTCACGCAATCTAACTGATTTGGCAACAGCAATAAGTAATTTAGCTGCTCATCGCATATAGTAAGAGGAGAACTCACCATAATCAAGGACACTCTCTACCACAACGGTCAGATTCCCGGTGTAATATGTCTTTAAGTTCAGTGCCTATCGTTTTTGTTCCTTTTTATTTCGTTTCAAATTCAGGAGTAACAAAACCTCAGCAAGATGAAATGAGTAAAGAAGCATTGGTTGCTAGGTAACAGACATAAAAATTGATAACCATGTTGGATTGAGTGCTTGGATATCCTAACCTGAGATAAGATAGGATTTAGTTATAGTTAGTTAGGATTTACTTCTGTAATACCAAATTGTGAAAAATCCTGTCTTATACTCGTCCTATTTTAAGACTTTAGATAGGAAGTTTCTGTAATATGGCTCCTGAACTGCAAGTTATCCAAACCGAACTGATTGGACATAGTTTAGAAAGCCACACCTGTGTATATAGGGTCCCACAATTCAGACTGCATGACAGGAAGCAAAAACAAAAACTTAAGCCATGAAGTTCAAGGAACTCTCTGTAGACTCCCATGATGAACCTGCTGAGATATAGCTTAGAGAAAGGGTATAAAACCATTTATAAATCTCTGACTTGGCCAAACTGAGTAACTGGACAAGATGGTCCTTGGTCAAGAGCTGACCAGGAGCCCAATGGTCACTCTGTCAGAGCTTCAGAAGTCCTCTGCAGAGATCGCAGAACCTGCCAGAAGGATGACCACCTCATGTGGCAGCATCACCATGATCTGAAGCTGTAGAGAGACCTGAATGTGGCAGTTCATAGATGTTTCCCATCCAGTCTGGCAGAGCTGGAGAAAATCTGCCAAGAAGAATGGGCTAAATTGCCCAAATCCAGGTGAACACTGACCCAACTTCAAACTCTAACTGCTGCCAAAGGGGCTTCTCCAAAGTACTAAATTAAGGGTCTAAATAATTTTGTAAATGAGAGAATTCAGTTTTTGATTTTTTTTGAATAAATTTGCAAAAATGTGCAATAAACATCTTTTCACTTTGTCATTGTAGGTACTAAGTTTAGAATGATGAGCAAAAATTGTAGTTTTATCAATTTTAAATTAAATTGAATTAAATTAAAAGTGTTCAAAAAGTGAAGGAGACTGAACACACACACACACACACACACACACAGGGGCTGTCTGAATGTAAAGGATGCTGACGACAGAGCTGTTGGGAATATGACCAATCCTCTGAAGCCTCTGTAGATTAGTGAACCTTTTCAGTTGTTCACAACACCTGGAAGTCACTCTGGTTACGAGCACCGACCGCTTTGCAGTAGTGCTTTACCTGCTAAATGTGCATCCTGGATACTGTTAAGTGCACAAGTTGACATCACTTAAAGATAAGCTAAGATAATCCTTTATTAGTCCCACAATGGGGAAATTTACAAAAAAAAAAGATTAAAATTAGTTTCTCCATTATTGAATTTTTTGAGAGTAACTGGAACAAGAATCTGTATCTGACACACTGAAATAACTCTGAGTTCAATGAGAAAATGCAGCAGAGTACAGAAAAAAAAAGGGCTCAGATTGTATTTTGATGAGCTTTATTTTAGCTGATACTGATCCATTACAAAATGCCTAGATCAGCTCCAACCCTGATCCTCAGGGTCAGCTTGGAACATCAGCTGCTACTAATGATTTGTTTAATTGCACATTAGTCTTTGACTCTTTTGATTAATAGATTCAGTTTTGTCTTTGAGATATCAAAAGTAAAAGCCATTACAAGGTTCTTCTTCTGAGAGCTAGAAGTGATATGTTATTAAGCATTTTTAGTCCGACCAACAGTCCACAATGATGACAAATCGTTATTACAGTGAGGCTCCAGCCAGTGAATGTTTGGTATTTAGTGACTGAGCAGTAATCAAAATGATCCCTAGATCAGCCTCTGTGGCCGACCAGTCAACAGGCGAATGATTTGAACCATTTACATGCTAATGTGGATGAAGACCTCTACTGTGTGGAGTGTGTTGGTATGAGATGAATCCTCAACACTGTTTCTTTCTCTCACTTCTTCTGCTTTGCTCTTTGTCTCCAACTGCAACACTCTCCCCTCCTCCTCCTCCTCCCCTTTGCCCTCTACCACTGCCCCCCTCCCCTCCTATCAGTACCCTCCACCCTCACACGAACGTGCACACCCCCATCCCTCGGGCGACAGCAGAACAGGAATTGATTAGTGGCACGGCATAAAAATAGACGACTGGTTGTCATAGCAACGCCCACAATGAGCTGTTGTCTAGTTTAATAAAGAGCAGCGTTGTGTCTGAGCACGGGGTGGAAGGTGTGTTGCCTTAGTGCTGTGTATCCAATAATTATCACACTGCAGTCCTGCTGAATGGGACTTCTGTATGAAGTCAACGCACCAATCACTTCAACCAAAAACAAAGCACCACCAGGATTCTGCTCTCAACTCTGATTGGCTCTGAATCTGCATCCCACAACCATCAACTCCTGCGCCGCTCCACACAACCAATTACAACTCTGTTGCTATGGGCTCCATTCTGATTGGCTTTATTAGTGTCAAAAACTAGCCATACGCAAATATTGGTCATATTCCCAACAGCTCTGTCGTCAGCATCCTTTACATTCAGACAGCCCCTGTGTGTGTGTGTGTGTGTGTGTGTGTGTGTGTATGTGTATGTGCACGTTCGCTCACGCATGCTGCTGGGATTCCTGTGCCACTGCCTCCTGTTGGCACAGGGAGGGCTTTGTTGTTCCTGAACATTTCTCCATCTTTTCTAGCACTAGCTAAAGAAGCCAGATGGTGCCTGCCTCTGGTACCTTCCTTAAAGACTGTCAGTATGATCAGCAACAAGGAGTTTCCACCACACACACAGCAGCTCCTGTCAGACAGGCAGAGAGTACTGTTGTGGACAGGAAATGAGCCACTCAGGACTTAATTCTTCTGTCTTAAGTCACAAAAGTGTTGTATCAGTGACCGAAATACAGCTGGAAAGTGTCCATATGCTTCAGTCAGTTGCATGTTGCAGTGCTGTCTGTTTTCGTATCTTTTACATAGGATGATGTGTCTATATTCTCCTTCAGGTAGACAGTATGGGGCTTACAATTCCACTCAGTTGCAATACATTTAAAAGTTCAGTGACAACAACGTATAAGAATACAGAATGCAGAATACTTGTGCCTCTTCTTTTACCCTTTTCTGCCACTGGTTTGATTTAATATATGAAAAGCAAACATAAATGCATTTAGCATTTATTTTGCAAAAAGGTCAATCTGTACTACTGCTACTACTGATGATGATAATAATAATAATAATAGTAGTGATAATAATAAATCAAATAAAGCTATTAAAGAAATATAACCATAAAGTAAAATGAAGAATTAAGAAAAAATACTCTGAACTCTTCCTTCAAATATTCCTCAAAACAACTGAAGCAATAATTTCCTCATAGTCAATGTCTAACTGGCAGTGTGCATGTTTCTAATGTTGTCTGTCACCATACAAGTGTTGTGATACGGCCTGTCCGACTCCCATTCCACCACAGCCAGTTTAAGGACTGTAACACTAGCTCCCGTGTGCCATTCAAACAGAGGGCAAGTTTGAAAAACGGAGCTCTGCCATTTCCCCTTCATAATGTGTGCTGTTATTGTGATACACACTCAGCGAGCAGGAGCACCATACTAATTAGGGGTGGGGCAGAATAAAAATGTTCATACAGTATACTGCATTATACCACTAGGAGTCACACAGGTGTTCTACTCACCCGAGTAAAACATAATGAGACTGAAAGAGCCCATCAGTGAGAATGTAGGGACCCTATTCCACTTGGTGGTGGTAATGTACTTCTAAGCTCATTTGCCAACCACCAATAAACACTAAAATGGAAAGAGTGAAGTGGCACCACAATCACCGCTTGTTTTGTTAAAATTTCGAGCCCTTGGTAAATGCCCCCTATATCAAAAGTTGTGTTGAAGTAGAAGGCCTAAAAGGCTGTCTCCCTTTTGCTGTGGGACCCATCTATGTAGTAATGGAGGCATCATATTTTCGTAAGCGGCCATTCAAATTAGACCACCTTTTGACAAACTTTTTTCCTTAAATATTTATATGTTGCTTCATCTACTTTTTTGGCTCTTCCATCAGCTTCAAATCTGAAATGTTGCCATATTAAAATTGTGCACAGTAGTGCATATGGCAGTGCTCTCAAAATGGCCTCAGTTCTTTGTGGTATGGATTCCACCAGATGTTGGAAACTTGGAACTGCCTCTGAGATTCTGCTCCATGTTGATTTGACTGCATCACATCATTTCTACAGATTTGTCAGCTGCACATTGATGCTGCCAATCTCCTGTTCTACCACATCACAAAGGTGTTCTACTGGATTCAGATCTACTGACTGGAGAGACCACTGAAGTTCACTGAACTCACTGTCATGTTCATGAAACCAGTTTGTGACATGGAGCATTATCCTGCTGGAAAGTAGCCATTAGAGGATGGTACACTGTGGCCATGAAGGGATGAACATGGTCATCAGCAATACTCACATAGGCTGTGGCATTCAAACCCTGGTTGATTGGTGTTAAGGGGCCAGAGTGTATCAAGAAACATTCCCCACACTATTACACCACCAGCAGCAGCCTGGACTGTTGACACAAAGCAGGTTGGGTCCATGGATTCATGCTGTTGACTCCAAATTCTGACCCTACCTTCTGCTGCCTCAGCATAAATCCAGATCCACCAGACCAGGCTGTGTTTCCAGTCTTTGGCTGACAGGAGTGGAACCTGATGTGGTCTGACGCTGTTGTCATCCATCCACCTCAAGGTTCCACATGTTGTTCATTCTGAGATCTTTTCTGCTCAGCCCCGCTGTAAAGAGTGGTTATCTGAGTCACTGAGTCAGAAATACTCAAACCAGCCCATCTGGCACTGACTATTATGCCACGGTCAACATAAGTGGAGGTCACATTTTCTCCATTCTGATGTTTGATGTGAACATTAATTGAAGCTCCTGACCTGTATCTACATGATTTTATGCGTTGCACTGCTGCCTCCAGATTGGATAAGCAGGTGTACAGGTGTGCTTGGTGGGGGGGTAGCATGGGAGATTTACCTGTCTGTAGGTAATGAAATGCAGTTAGCTGCTTTCAAGCTTTCCATCCCAGAAGCTTCTTGTTGTAAGGTGACAGTGCTAACCACCGCACCACCGTGCCGCCCAAGATAAACAGTTGGTAGAGCTAATTCTTCAGTCTGTTAAACAGTCCATTAAAGCACT
Source organism: Lates calcarifer (assembly GCF_001640805.2). Taxonomy (NCBI): domain Eukaryota; kingdom Metazoa; phylum Chordata; class Actinopteri; family Centropomidae; genus Lates; species Lates calcarifer. Next base: position 120,262 of record NC_066835.1, read on the forward strand.
GCAGAAGATGACACAACAAGATGGAGTCATTAAAAGCGCTCCAGTCACAACTCAAACTGAGGAAAACCATGTGGAAAAGATGATGAAAATCCAACATTTCTGCTTCATGTATTAATGTGAGGAAGGTTCCAGTCTTCTCATTACTCCACACAGATCTGATGTTTTCCTCTCTGCACTGCAAGTGACAAGTGACATTTAAGTCACATGCTCCACGTACATCAGCATTTATTCACTAAGTCTGTCTCCATTGCACTTTGCTCATTCCAGCCAGTGCCCTGAAAGTATTTTGGTTTGATAACTAGCACTGGCAGTCAGTATATAAGATGTGAATGCACTCTATCATTTGCACTAATCACTGCCATTTCAGTTAAGAAAACTTTTGACATCACAAAAGCCAGTAAACAAAATTTGCTTGTTTTGGTACATGACAGGACTGTTTTTCACTTCTCTTACTTTCTGTTGCATGTTGGACAGTGGAACAGTAGTGGTCAGTAATACCTCATCTCTTCAGAGGGTATTTAGTTTGATCAACATGCTGGAATTTTTAATAAAATTTCTATTGTTATTTTCTGATTCCTCTCAGAGCAAACTGTTGATAATGAGAAGAGCACTGACAATGAATCAAGTCTAAGCCTAAAGCTGAGTTTCAGTTACAGATACAAAAATAACATTTGGTATAACATGTTTAAGAGGCACTCACATGAGATATGTCAACTTGTCGTGATACCACTCAGCCTGTGAAAGCAGATGTGTAATGCATTCACTGTGATGCTTCAGGATTACCTTGGATTTAGCCAATTTTTGACTGAAGGTTTGCCAGACACGGAGCAGTGTTTCCCCTGGAATGACTGTTATTCCAGGTGCGTACGCAGAGACACACGTGAAACAGGAAGCAGGGAGAAAGAGCGTAAATGAGCTTTTAATTTTAACATTTTTTCTTTGCCATTCTTGGGAGGGCAGGGGTTCCCATTGGCGTGGTCAAGCCGTCCAGCCAAGGCAATGTTAGGGGAAAGGTTTAAGATACTACTGGTTGCATTGTGGCAAACGTAGATCCAGCATTTTGGGAGCCTGACCTATACTGGGAGCTAAAAGTCAGGCTAATTTAGAACATAAACGTTCAAATAATAAATGAAAACTGTTATATTAATCACTGTCACAGGTTGTCATTTATTCTGGATTGGCTTCCACTCTCATGTGGATGTATGTAAAGTGATGTGAGCTGGCCTGAGAGCAGACACCAGAGGAGAGAGAGTGACTGTGGAGATATGGAGGCAGGAGGGTGAATGCAAAGAGTAACTGACTGATGGACAGTTAACAATAGCCCTCACCCCTCAAGTATTTTGGTTCAGTTTCTACCTGTGTGTGTGTGTGTGTGTGTGTGTGTGTGTGTGTGTGTGTGCTTTTTGTTGATTGGCAGCCAACAGTTTATCTTGTATGTATGGCCTGTTAGACTGCATTCAGATTCATTTTGGCCTCTAGTGAAAAACCCTGTCATCTGTTTGAATGAGATCGGTCTGTTGGCGCAGTGGTGGTGTTAGTGGAGGAGACTCTAAATGGACACGTCTAAACAATGCAGGGCTGTCTGGCCAGAAAGTTGAACTGGGCTCAAGTTTTGCTGCAATATGACGTTAGGGATGCCATGGTGTGGAACCTTTTCCCACTGGGTTAATAAATTTGTGACAGCACAGATGTTGAAAAAGACTTGTGTCAGTTCAATATTTGCAGAGCACTTACTTTAATTTTACTTACTTTTCTACTTACTTTTTGAACAAAATGAATGCTTGGTCATGTTAAAATTGCGATCTGTAATTAGAGCTGTATGATCCTATCTCCGTCAGCCAATCACAATGTGTCATTACACCACGTGATTCAGAGCAGCAGATACTCAAATAAAGCCGGTGAGAGCGAGTGAGTGACAGCGGCTAATGACAGTGTGAGGCCAGATATTGTGTAGGACAAAGAAAAATGACTAAATGAATCCAGAAGAAAACCCCACTGATGGCACTGTGCTCGTGACGAAAAAGATTAGTTAGTTAATTCTACCATTTTCTCTTTTCAGTTCTTTCTCTCCCTCCCTCTCGCTCAACCAGGTATTCTGCAGCTTTATAATATTCAGCAGCGGCAGTAATATTCCTGGGGTGGGCTGCCGCTACAAAATGTATAAAGTGAAAACACTGCAGACAGTCACTGTCAGCTGGTTTTTAACTCGTCTTATCACTGGTAGTTTCCGCTTTAGATGTGTGGTTTCTCATGGCGGGCATGCAGCTGCCAGCAGGCAGGTACAACTCACCTGACACTGGAGCGAAAAACAGCTAAAAAAAAAAAAAAAAAAAAAAAGTGTAACAACTCGTCCACTGACATTCTGTGAGTCAGATCAGGGTACTCCTGACTAATGTATCCAATAGTCGACATTTAGGGGGCAGCCTTATACAGTTTATTACTATACCTGACGAGCTCCCATAGACACAAGGAATTACAGACTCCATCAACTACCACTTAGACAAACAGTCAACTCAGTTTTATTTATATAGCGCCGAATCACAACAGCAGTTAACTCAAGGCACTTTTCATATAGAGCAGGTCTAGACCTTGAGGACAGACTGTTAGGACAAACTCTCTTACGTTACAGCTTTTCTTAACAAAAGCAGTAAGGATGTGAAGGATTGTGGCTTGGCTTGCATACCCATGCTGCTGGCTGTTACATGTGATATAAAATAACATAAATAAATATGATGAAGAAGAACAGGCTTTTCAAAACAAATGCTGCTTAGGCTGGTTCACTGTTATTTATAAAAAAGTTTGAATAAAACTGTCTGATGATAAACTTTTATTAACAGGACAAACTGGCCTGCATACCCACCCTGTGTTGCCTTTAATATACAATAATACACAAATAGATTACATAAATTACACAGTTTTGAATAATATACCACAGGGTAAAAGAAGTGAAATTACAAACATGGAACAAAATAAATAAGAAATGAATAAAGGGCGAAAGTCAATAGGTTTTTCAAAATGAAAACAATAAAATTAAATTGGCAGTTGCTGAGTGTGACAGTGCTTTACATTCTCTTTGTTAGGAAAACCAGCATGTTTACCCTCTCTGGCTTAAGAGGGGGGGTTGACAGTGTTCCCTGTCGTGCTGAACACCCTCTCAGATGCACAGCTTGTTGCACACATGCAAACATATTTTTTGGCTACCTTTTACCAGCAGGGAAACCTCGTTTGATTTGCTTTTCATCCACCTCTGTGTTGATGGTGGACTCTCGGGCATAGTCCACAGTCACTGTGCACGACCTCATCTTACCATGTGATGCTCACATCAGCTTTATGCTCCTCTGCATCCCTAGCATCCTCACTACCGTTTTCTGCTTGGAGCCCCAGTGAGTTTCACAGACCTGTTAGGCAAAAATAAAGACACAGTTTTACCAAGCTTAATTTAAAATATGCTTAGAGTCTGTGTGTTATAATTGTATATAGGCCTACCAAGTGGAAAGGCATCCAACCCTTATTTACTTTGTTTGGGATGGATTTAATAAATTATTTTAAATAAGAACAAAAAACTGTTTGTTCTTATTTAAAATAATTTAAATAAGAACAAATAGATATATATATACACACAGATTGTGCGCACCTTTCCTGTCTTGTCTATGGCAAGGCAGCTGAACCAGGATCAGTCTGAGTTATGAACAGCAACTTTTCTGTTCGCTCCACTGTCGGCTGTGAGTCAGGACACTTAACCCACATCTAATCCCCAGTCTTGTAGAGCCTCCTGCAAGGGATCGGCCATGTTAGTGGTGGGGTGGTCCTTTGGCCCATTCCTGCTCACAGATTTAGGGCATATTTAGGGCATCACATGAAGGCACCACTTCTCCAGTCGAGATTTAGCTGCAGGCCTCAGTTTTGCAGCCTGGTGCACTTGACGGTGTGTGTTGATTCTAAGAGTTAATTCCAGATGCTTCCACCTACATCAGACTAAGTTTGCAGATCGCCTCATCAGTGTTACCAGGATCCCCTATCAGGGTTTAAATCTGAAATAGTGCTTTTTGCTTTCACACCAAATCCTCCACCGCTGTCTCATCGGTCAGCTCTGCTCTCGTTACGAGATGTGACGCTGCTCGCATCAACCAATAATAAACTTTGAATTTATTATTGTTTGATAATAATAAACGATAAGCTTTGAGTTTATTATTGTTTGGATTTGTTATCAATAATAAACTTTCAGTTTCAGTCATAACTAGTATTTGGCAGATTGAAATGTATTATTTGCATGAGTGTGGGTGCTAGCTGCTGATATGCAAAATGATTCAAATAGGTTTTATGTCTATAAGAAATGAAAAAAGATGATGGGGCCGGTGGGCACCTTATGTAATCAGTGTGTGTCCGAACACTTTATAATACTCAACTACTGCGGCAACGCCACACAATGTCTTCTGACGAGGCATTAGAGCGTGGTCCTAGATGACTCTAACATGATCAGACTACTTCTACCATGTACCTTGTGATCGTCAGTCACGTAACTGGCTACAGTTATAAAATCCTGTCTGTGAGTATTGTAATGTTTTGGCGTCTGTTGAACCATCAGTCTGTTACTCCAAAATGGACTTGGACATGGATCATATTTCATTGTCTCTCTGGTACATTAAACAACACAACCTCCTGTTGTTTTAACACAGGGTTGTTTCCAGTCTGAATCCCCACTGAGCTGCTGGTATAGTCATGAGACTAGGCATTAATTAAAACCTCTAGACCTAATCATTTTACCAGCATTTCACTACCTGTGTGATGACAGTAGCACTTATCTTAACGTAGTGATTTCTGAGGAAAAGAAAAAATCTAATGTAATGTCATTTGACTCTTTGATGCCAGCTTTTGGTACTTTGTTAAGTTTGGTCCTAGTTTTTGGTTATCTGTGATACAAACACATTTTGGTTGGTACTTGTCAAATGACAGACAGTATGTGTATGTGGTTGGGATGCTTTGTGTAACCAAACAGGTTATTGATTTGGGTTCAGCATCCTGCCAGTTTTGTGCCAGTGCCACCATTTTGCAGCGATCACCACCATTTTGACGGCAGGATTAATGAGACAAATGGAGGTGCTTGGTGATTTGCAGCCCTGGATCAGTAGTTGCACCTTTTTTTTCTTTTTTCTTTTTTTTTTTTCCTTTTTTTGTCTTCGGGTAGAGATGGGACGTCAGGCCTGACACATCTGGCTCCTGCGCCTTGGAGATAAGCCTGACATCCAGCGATGAATCAAACGGTTGAAAAATGAAATGGAGAACGCTTCCCTGGTCATGTCCCTGGAGGAGAAGAAGGTGGAGGTGGTGGAGAGACAGAAGGCGGACTGGGAGGAGTAGAGTTGCATCAGCCAAATAAATTGTCATGATGCAGATCATGCATGAAATGAGCAGCAGATTCCACACTGCAGTTGCAAATGGCCTTACTATTACACTCAGTCAGCTGGCAGTGGGCCCGTTTGGCAAACACTGTGAAACTGGTGTTGAGCCACATAGGAGGGACCGGGACAGACCAGGACAGGAGGGTTCTCGGCTGTGGACTTACAGTATGAGTGTGAGGAAGGCTGCTGGTTTCATTCTGGGGAGGACATTTTAGCAGCAGCCATCTGATCGACAGCTCTGTGCATAAAGAACATTGTGTGTGTGTGTGTGTGTGTGTGTGTGTGCTGGGGGATGGGTGGAGGGAATTAAGAGTTGGCATTATGTCAGGAGAGAGCTGCCATCTCTGCCTCCTTTCTAGCCCTGTACACACACACACACACACAGCCTACACACAAAGACTTGTGCGAGGATAGCACAAGACGAAGAAAAAAAATCCCTCCGCTCTCAGTGTGTCTTGGCTGTGTCACTCCTTTATTACCCCCCATACACACACACACACACACACCACACACACCAGACATGCCTCTGCACACATGCCTACACAGACTCCATATCCACTCCTGATTGGCCGGTGTAATATGAACAAATGAAGCCCTCAGCTCTGGCTACATTTAAGGGGCCCCTGAAAGTAAGCATGTGTTTATTTTTACAGTGAAAGAGGGGGGAGGAAAAGACGGCGGGTTTGAGGAACTGGGGGAGGGTAGAGGAGCAGGGAGGGTTTTCTTTGTCGTACTGTACGGCTGGAGCAGGAGAGGGGGTTAAAAATCCTGCCTTCTGTTGGAATGCTGTGCAGTACGTGGATGCTTGGACACCGTCTATACACCGTTTTATGTCACAGAGCGACTTCCTCAGTACTCTCACTTTGTTACTAGCAGGAGTCTTTTATCAGATTTTTGATAAAGATGTCTACCTGTCCAACTTTGCCTCGATGCTGGGTTTGTGAAAAGTGTGATTGTTGTCTTTAGGTAGCAACAATCGCCATCTATTAACCTCCACCCAGTGTCTCTCTACCTCTCTCTCACCATGTCTCTTTTTCTTTTCTTTTCTTTTCCTTTATTGCATTGGCCTGGCAGAGCACCCAAAGCTAGAGGGTGGGGTGGGTGGGAGGTAGTAGGAGGGATTATGGGAGGAGGAGGAGGGTGGGGGGGGGGGTGTGGTTGAAGAGAAAGAGTGTGTGGCTTGTGTAGCAGCTGACTGAAACAGTCATTATATTATGTAAAGGCAGTCGGCGGTGGCCAGGGAGAGGGGGAGGGGAAGGGGGGGTTACTGACGCGCAGCACAGGGCCGACCCTGATTGGCTCATCAGCGCCATTCTCAGCACCGCTCTGTGTCTCATTAAAGGTGGAGGCTCAGCAGAGAGGTTGCAGGAGCTGCTTGTGTTTTTCTCAGCAAATGGAGGCGACGGCCAGGCCCCGCCACTGCGTCACAAATTAATTAGAGAAGAAGAAGAAGTAGTGGCGGGGAGGGCCGTATTGTGCAATCATTAAGACTCCTCCCTGTGTTAAAGAGGCTGCTGTAGATGAGAGGAGGATAACAGAGACGTTCGAGGAGGACAGAACGAACAGATTAGCACCATGATACAGTAGATGAGGGGAAACGATAGAACGACACCAGCAGGAATAATCTGCTAATAGGAGGCTGATGAAGAGATAACGGGCCAATTAAATCTGCTGTCTGAATTACAGTCACTGATGCTCTGCTGTACAGGATTTACTTAGCCAGGTGTTGACGATGCCACGGTGCGAGGGCTGGAAATGAAAGCATCCATTTGCATGTTGTCTGGCCGCACACACACACATCGTGCTGTCTGTCACAGTGGAGTAGAAGCCTGCTGATTGACTTCTTCACACCACTGGTCCCAGTCACTTGATAGGATACAAGGAGATCTGATGGTGTTTTGGGGGGTTTGATGTGACTTTTGACAGCACAAAAAAAAAGATGAATTTCAGGTGTGAGCAGCCTTTCGTTTCTGTATCTAATGTTGATGTGATTTGTACTGTGGTCACCCGTAATATGAAGTTGTCATGATTGCTAAAACATGGCAAATCTCTTTTATGTTTTAGGAAGCGATTAAAAATGGGTTTGTCGAGGAGGAGTATGTTGCATGTATGAGTCCAAATTTTCACTGTCGAAATATTAATTAGGAAATAGAACAGAATTTCATGACAATTCTATCACATTTCTGCATCGAAAAGATATAAAATACCGTATATAAAAATATTTTTAAAGTAGCCGTAGCTTGTAATATAATATTATACATACTTATTTCTAAACAGTAGACATTGCACATGACGATTGAGGGGGTTTTAGGAGATGCTCGGCTCATGGGGGGCAGTGCTTTGTAGACTTCAGGTCAGTGATGGCTCGAGGCTAAAAGCTGTCTTTGATTATTGCACTGCATGTTTTTATGGCCCTGTAGTGTCTCCCAGCAGACAATAGGGTGAGGAGATGGTGGCTGGGGACGGTTGTGTCTCTGGCTTTGTGGAGTCCTGGAGGCAGCGTGATCTGAAGATGTCATCCACCGAGGGCAGGGAGTGGCCAGTTATGTCCTGGGCTGTGTTAATGACTCTCTTGAGAGCTGTCTTGTTGGCTGTTGTGTGATGCACTACATTAGCACACTCTCTATGGAGCAGTGGTAGAATGGCTCACGCAGGTGCATGGACAGGCTGTTTTTTTTTTTTGTTTTTTTTTTTAAATGTCCTTAAAAAGTAGAGCCACTGCTGCGCTTTCTTGAGCAGTGCAGTGGTGAGCTTCTCTGTGGGGTATGCAGGTACACAGTCATAAGAGCAGACAGAGTAGAGGAGGGCACTCAGCACATAGCCTTGTGAGAATCAGCCAGTGCTGAGAGACATGTTAGAGTAAAGGTGAGGTCCAAGTCACCCTGTTTGTCAAAAAGTCCTTGATCCATATACAGGAAGTTGACTGAGACACATGTCTCCTGCTGGGGACAGTGGACAGTGGTGTTAAATGCCATGCTGTAATGTCTGGCTTAGTTCTCAGCGGCAGGGACAGGGAGACTGGTCAGGACTGAGGGAAAGATGAATGCAGTCAAATACAGAGAGGCCCTTGAAGGAAACCTGTTCTAGAGTGCCTGCAACCTGAGACTGGGACAACTGTTCACCTTTCAGCGCTACAATGACCCCAAAGGATACAGCCAAGACAACGCTGTAGTGGCTTCAGGGCAGGTCTCTGATTGTCCTTGAGTGATCCAGCCAGAGCCCAGACCCATCGGACATCTGCAGAGAGCCCTGAAGATGGCAGTTCACAGACACCTCCCCTCCAATCTGATGGAGGTTGAGAGGATCTGTCAGGAGGAATGTGATAAACTCCCCAAATCCAGGTGTGCAAAGCCTGCAGAGACTTACCCAACAAGACTTGAAGCTCTAATGCTGCCAAAGGGGCTTCTACAGAGTACTGAATTAAGGGTCTCAGTATGTCTGTAAATGAGAGAATTTAGTTTTCCTTTTTTTCTAAATTTGCAAAAATTTCCCCCGAAATGTTTTCACTCTGTCATTATAGGAACTGAGTGTAGATTATGGGCTAAAAATTATTATTTTATATTTTTCAGTCATCACTCAGTTACAGTCCTGTCAAAGCACTTTATGTCTTCATCCTCTCTCCATGTCCATCTCCTAGGCTGTTTGTGGCCCACCCACCCAACTCCTTCACCTTTACAGCTGCTCTTTGCTGACTGTGTGTCCTGCACTGCATGAGATGACTTTTAAAGATTGGAGAAGTGACTATCTTAACAAATGAAGTAATCAGTAATGGAAGAACTAATATGTTTGACTGAAACTGACTTGAATGCTAATAGATTGCAAGTACAATACATCTTTAGTCTGTTAAATGCAAGTTACAATGACTAGATATTCCTGTTTCATTTTAGTCTTTATCATTTATTTAAGTCAAAGTTGAGAAAACCCTAATGTATTCTGCTAACTAAAAAATATCACGATGCACGATGCTATACATTTATTAAAATTCTGTTTAAAATGATATAACAGCAATAAAACAAATTGTTTTTTACTGGCAACTTACAAAACATTCAGTGTACCGTTTCCATCCTAAAACCTCTTTTTATATTTCATTGAAAGTGGCTCATTTTAATTCAGTGGTGGGATACGACTGACAGCATGAGAAACAGGTGAAGGGAACATGGCGGTTGTTTTCTTTGTCATGAAAAAAGCACTGATCATACTCAGACAAGTTGAGTGAATCAGCCGATCAAAAGCTGGCAAAGTGCTGCAGTGCTGATGAGGGGGTGTAGTCCAGGCTAAAAAATTGGTGTATTTAAGTCTGATCAACTCAAAGATGCTAGTGAAAACAACGCTTCCTGGATAGTAGTACAATATACCGAGGTTGGTATGTGATACAATCAGCTCAGTGTTTTAAGGTGATATTTACTTAAATTGTAACATAGAATCCAGTTCTGGGCTAACAGTGGAACATGTAACAGTCATTACTAGGCCTGTACGTCTCATGTCTGACATTTATGTGACAAAAGTCAGTGTTGACTCATTTAGTGCCTCAGAAATGCTAGATCCATTTTCCTCACAGTGACACTTGTTGGGGCTCACTGAGTCCCACGTGCTAATCTTTCTGTGGCTTTATGTGGCTGTGATGCATCTGACCTTTTTGTTATTTCTTACTCTTTGTCAGAGAAGAATGCTGGATTCAAACATCAGCAGTGGCAAGGATTCCTTTTTCTAACATCCACTGAAAATTCTATAAATTGTAAAATTGCAAAAGGTGGAATTAATTACAGAGTTTCCTGTTATTTTGTCCATCCTTGTAGTATCGATCTCTTTTGGAACACTGTTTAGCAAGATTTAATGTTGTACAGAGCAGTACTAGCTGAACAATAATCATAAAGCAGAGTTCTTTATGGTTATTAAGTGCAGAACCCAAGCATCAGGAGTACTGACAGACCTGTTTCAGTCCATACACAGTGTAGGCTCCCCTCAGTGCTCTGCAACATCTGCAGTTAGACTTTGAAGAGGGGATGGATTTGATAGAGGGCCTGCAGGAAGTCTACAGTAAGTGTTTGTGCTTTGTCATTTCCTCATCCAGCTTGTGCTCTGCTGCTGTGTCTTGATTGGTTCACTCCTCTGTGAGCCCCCCACGCTGAATCTGGTCACATGACCAAGCTACTGTGCTCATAAGACTTGGCTTGTTGTCCCCACAAAAAGTCTTCCTTAGTGGTATGAATCACATAGTAACACACACACACACACATTTCATACATTTCTCAAATGTATTTGTCTCCATCAAGTACAGAGATCCAGGCTATTCTTGGCCCACTGTGTTTAACCCACTTCCATCTGAATGAGCTTACCATCAGCTGCTCATATTGTCTGGTTATTTTTTTTATCCCTGCTCCTCCCCTGTGTGTTACCGCAATGATTCTCAGGTCACTGGGGTCACACTGATTGGTTAAAAACCTTCATTTGACTCAGGTGGTGCTGGACATGGAGCACTACCTGCTCTTCCTCAGTTGCAAGTCTGACCCCCTGACAGTCTAGCTCCACCTCAGGACTGTACCCAAAGTAGGGTATTAAGAGTCCACTCAGTGACTCTAAGTCCCTTCAGACTGATGCACTGAGTTGGAGGGAGTTAGTTCCTGCTTTTTTCAGTCTGTGTAAACTGATGTTTTCTCTTCCAGCATACCTCACCTACAAATATGGAAAATACATTATTCAGTCCTCACCCAGTTGCAGTCCTGTTAGCACTTTTATGCATAATGATTTTATCACTGAATAACAAAGATGTGGTTTTTAAAAGTTCACAGCCTGCCGTGAGGTTGTCCAGTGTTACTCTGTGTACAATGACAGGGCAAAAAAAGTCCCTAACCTCAGGTCAAAATGTATCCAAAGAGGAAGTGCCTCTAAGGCGAACGTTATGTGAACGTTGATAGTCAGGTCACAATATCAAAATGTTAACTTTTCAGACAAATAACAGGTACTGTGAGTAGTTTGAGATGTTTTCTTAGCTCTTACGACCTCATAATATTAATGAGTGTCCTTTTTAGGTGTCCACAGGGCTCCACATGGGGTCAGTAGCTTTTTGCCTGGCAGCTTGAGATAGCAGAAAGAGGCAGAGTTAAGCACAATTTATAGTTTCTATATTCATGTCAGCACAAGGACATTGTAAGGGTCTGTGTGATTAGCCAAACAGGTTAGGTTTGACTGTGCAGCCCGTTCATGCTGACAAACATGTGAATACATCCAGTTACACCCCGTTATTAAGCGTTTCAATACCAGCTGTGAATGGAACAGAACTGAACCACCTGCACTTTGCCATCCTTGTCCATGTTTGGACCATACCGATACTTTAAGGGTTCAAATTTTTTGATCTTTTTTCATAAGAATGCCTCTAAGCTGTGCAGATGTAGTTTACACCTGATACCTCCAGAGGTAGCATTCTGATTGCAGTGTGCTGTATGAGTATTTACACCTGCATTATATCTCACTTTTAGAATCATCAGTAAAAATATCCCATACTTTGATCTCTCTGTAAAGCGCTTCAGTCAGTGTTTGCTGTTTTTAAATGTGCTCTATAAACAAATTGACTTGTCCTGACTTTTCTATAGCTGACACTAGCATTTATACAAGCATAAAGACACAGAAAGTTGTAGTGGTTTTAATAATAGTAATAACTTGTTTCCAGAACTTGCTACAATATGCAAGTTCAAGCTAGTGCTACGGTGAGACTGGAAAGCAAACCACTCCACTCCTTCCTCTCCCTGCTTTGTTACTCTCTGCCTAGCCCCTCCACCTACATCCTGGTCTCAGCTAACACAGGAATCAGGAGCTTGCTAGCCTGTGAGTCAGCCATAGCAGCAGCATCCAGCAGCTAAGAGTAGCCTGAAGCCTCCTGTGTGAGTGGAGTAGTAAACCAGAAACGTGTTTGCGTATTTGACTGTAACAGCTGTGAGCTCCAGCCCCTGACCTTGGTCTTCTCTGATTGGTTGTTTTGGAGTATATTTCACTGACTAAAATATTATAAAAACATTACATACTTTAGCTTAAAGTGACAAAGATGTCCAGGTTATGATAGAGCAGAAGTATGTAGTCAGTACAATGTGTTGACAAACCATGTCTGAAATCAAACATGCTTATAGTTGTTCTGACTGTCCACAACAGAAGGTGGTGTGAAGGCGGTTTAGGGGGTGGGGGGGTGATAAGACATTCAAATATAGAAATAACAGAACACACTGTCAAACAGTCTCTTCATGTGTTTCACTCTGTTGCTTACATTAACAGTGACAGATATAGTCGGTGTAACATGAAAAAAAGCTGACGCACATTCAAACTATGCCTAATCTACACTGACCAATCACAGAGTGAGCTGGGTGTGGTCAGATTGTCAGTTCGTAATGTTGTGGGGGGGCTTATTCCATAAACAGTTGTGTAGAAATATCCTATGGAAAAGTGTAGTTGGGTGTTTGAACCAAATCCAGCTTGATGTGGCTCTGCTAACCATTGTGTCCTCTCCTCCAGGATGGAGCGGATGTCCGAGGAGGCGCTGAGGCTCAACCTGCTGAAGCGAGGCCTGGAGTCACCCAGCGAGCGAGAGGAAGCACTGGCCAAGCGCCTGAAAATGGAGGGCCACGAGGCCATGGAGCGCCTCAAGATGCTGGCACTACTCAAACGCAAGGACCTTGCTGACCTAGCAGCCCTGGAGGTCGCAGGACCCCTGGGAGATGGGAAGGGCCCTGGAGCCAGCTCCCTCCACCACCAGAGCCTAATGGGTGCTGCTTATGAGGAGAAGCTGAATGGGAGTCTGAGGCTGGGAGGCCATGGTGGCCATGTTGGACCCAGTAAGAATGGGAAGGAGAACATCCTGGATGAGCAGCCAGTGGATATGAGTGCTGGGAGAAGATGGTGAGAATGAAATATTTATACATAAAGAACCACTGTGGATGGGGGAGAGGGGATTGGAGATCTCTTAGTCTCTTTGACCAGCACTTTGTAAGATTCTGCTGTGAGGAAGTTAGAATATATCTGAAACCATTTCATTATCACAGTGGAATAAAATCAAATGCTACTGTTAGATCAGTGGTTAAGAAAATAGTGAGTGTTCCACAAAGAGCCAGCAGGTTTTCATGCCAGTAGTCCTTTTTCACAGCAGACTTGCCATTGTATGAAAATCACAGGCGTTAACATTAACATTAACAACAGCATGAACAGTAGCAGGACTCTGAGACTAAACTCAGCCATCATTACTTTTATTATTTTCACCTGTTTTTACTGTCACATATCACCAGGCCTGCTGATCACCTGAGCAGCTGGTTCACAGAGTTGCCTTCTACCTGAAGGAGCACCAACCAAAGGGTGGAGCTGTTCAGAATGAAAACCTGCACCCTGCTGGTCTCATTGGCCAATGGCCACCCCTAACACACTTGGCTATATTTTGTGCTCTACCAGTAAAACAGTGTGCTGACAGTTTGGTATTTTGCTGACCTTGGTCTTTACTTTACCTTCTGGTATTTTTGTGCCCAGCTCAGGACAGATATGATGTGATCAGTCAGTTTGAAAAGTGTTGCCATTATGCACATTAACATCCACTATGTATATTTTGATTACATCCCTTCCAAAAACACCTCGCTGCAGCAAAGTAAGCAAAACCACTGAACACAGATCAGTCGGTGGGTTTTAACTCAGTGTCCAGTCTGCAGGGGTCTGCTGTTTCCTCCTCAGTCACAGAATGAACCATTAACAGTTTGGTAGCTGTTAAAATTGACTTTAGCTTCACAGACAGAATGAGTTGCTGCACAGACCTGAATAATGTTCACAGCACGTTCCTCCAGCTGTCACTCAGTTATGTACAGCTACCAATCAGCAGCAGCTTCCTGTCTGTCTGAAGATGATGTGATGTCATGAGTGAGACTCTTACACCAAGAGATTGACTCACCACTCTGTTGGTCCACTCGCTGCTCCTTTATATATCATGTTACAGAGCGGTTCTTCTTTCTCAACAAACATATCTTTAGCTGAGTGTAAACAGCACAGACAGAGACATGTAGAGAAGTTATGAACCACACGACAGCTGAGAGTTAAATTCTGTAGTTTGGCTAACTCATAGATCATAATTAGCTGCAAATCATTACATTTGTTAGTCGTCAGTGAGGACTGCAGACTAAATCTTTCACTTCTTACAGCCATGATCAAAGTCATTATTGTTCCTTTCAAAACCTGATCTAAAACCTATATTCTGTGGATAACTAAGTTGTTGTGGGGCTTTCATTTTGTGTCTCATAATTATCAAGGTGAGTTTAGTCACCAAAGAATGCACATTTTTAAAAACGAAACCAGTTCAGCTGTGATTATGATAAATATAAACACTGTAAATTTAGTTTAAAAAAAGAGTGTCAAGTAAGATTTAACTCCTTAATATTAAGGTTGTTCATTTCATCTTATTGTGCTCTGAGAGCATCATATTCAGTGGCCTCAGAGAGGATTTACCGCTGCACACTTTATTGTGTTATAGGTTTCATTAAAAATTGATGTTCCTAAATCTGAAAAACAAAAATCTGTAAACAAACACCAGGCCAAACCTTGTAACTCTGTGTAGATCTCCACGATCAAACTGTCTGAGCACAGTGCTGAATAACTCTATAATTAACCTCAAAGCTTTACATCCAGTTCAAGTTTAGAGAAACTGGCATAGGTGAGGATGAACATGCTCCTCAGATGTTGTTAAAGTTGACAGGAGGTTATGTTTTTCTCATCCTCCCACAAAGCGATGCGGAGCACGACAGACGAACTCCGTCTCCGGACGTCATCATCCTGTCAGACAACGAGGCGTCCAGTCCCAGGACAACACCTCGCCCTGAGGAGCGCCTGCACCAGGCCAACCTGGACATGTTCAAGGTAAAACCATCAACAGCAGCCACTGCACCTGCGCACAGCTGAAAGGAATACACGCCCATGTCAGGGTCAGGTCTGTCAAGATGAACAGCCCTGGATTCATCGACATGGTGAACACATGTACCACCATGTCCGCACCCAGGGCCATCTATGGCACATCATATGGCTGTTGTTATCATTTTTAACCTTTTATTTCATGGCGTAGCTCCAAGGTGTGTAGGAAGTAGCCTAAATTTTCCATCCAGACAACATGTGTCACTGATTTTGTCTCTGTCTGTCTGTCCTGTCTGTCCTGTCCTCCAGGGGAAGACAGGAGAGGAGAGGCAGCAGATGATCAAAGCTCTGAGAGAGGAGCTGCGTCTGGAGGAGGCTCGCCTGGTGCTGCTGAAGAAGCTCAGACAGAGTCAGATGCAGAAGGAGAACGTGGTGCAGAAGGTCAGTGCTGCTGCAGATACCTCATATTCATCAACACAGAACCACAACCAGCACCACTCATTACACTGCTGGACACTCTCTGACTTTGCCTCTGCCTGTCTCTGCCTGCTTGTGGAATATTCAGTGGTAGAATGTAATTAATTAAGTACATTTACCTCAGTACTGTAAGTATGAATTTCAAGTGCTTTAACTTGACTTAAATTTTTCTATTTTTCTGCCACTTCATACTTTTACTGCCTGCTACATTTCAGAGGGCAATTTAGTTCTTTTACTGCACTACATTTATCTCACAGCTACAGTTACTAGTTACTTTGCAGAATCAGATTATTAATACAAAATACTAATGTATCATAGATTAAGTTACCATACATGTATATCTCAACCAAGTCTGGATTTTTGAGGTTGGTACTGTTTGATAATGATACATCAGTTGATTTTTAACGTAAACAATCTTTCTTAATTTTTTTTTTTTTTTTTTTTTTTTTTTTTTAAGAATTGTGACTTCAGATGTCCACAGGACATCTAAAAAGTTTTAAAAATCAGCTTTACAGTGCTAGATTTCTAAATTGATAATCAGTCAATCAATATATAATCATATACTATATGTTATTCTGAAATGAGACATTTTTCATGATGATTAGTTTTATGTTTGGTACTTTCATCTTACGTTGGTGTTAACAGTTGTGCACTTTTATTTAAGCATCATTTTCAATGCAAGACTTCAGTTTTAACAGATTGTGTACTACACTGTGGTAATACTACGTTCACTGAAGCAAAAGATCTGAGTGCTGCTTCACCACTGGAAACCATTGATATACACTCCATGCTAATGACCATACATAGATACCGTGGCATACAACATTCTCTCCAGGTATCAGTTGGTTTCCATTTATCCCACTAAAATATAAAACTCCATTTTCAAAGCATTCTTATTTAAGCAATGCTTTTAAGTTAGCATCATTAGGCGACTGTGACTTAAGAGTCAGAGGCTTACCGTGAACATACATGTTCAGTAGTCTGTTTTGGTGCCAAGTGAGGTATACTCATAGATGAGAACAGTTCTCATAATGGTGGCTTAGGAGCAATTGTCATTCAAAACTGGACACTTGAAATTGGAAATTTGGCTGTAAATGTTGGAGCCCACACCAAATATAGGTCCAGTCGAGGAAATTTTCCCCTTTCTATAGTTTGTTCAAACTGTGAATGTTGTGTACCTGGGGTAAGCTAAACAAGTTACTGTATGTCTGAACGTTCAGAGGACACATTTCTTGCTCAGCTGGACTGATTTGAATGCCTTTTTTGCTTATTTAGGTTATTCATATTTTTAGGGTAAGGTTTACAGGAAGCTGGTACGATCTGATAGTCCAGTGTTGAGTCAGACGTTGTAAACATTTGGGGCTCAGCACAAACCTGAGTGCCAGGTTAGGCTAGGGGCATTCTCCCCTGAGGACATTTTTGTTCCATTCTTGGCAGCTATATGCACTGTTGTTCAAGTCATTTGAGAGAGAATGCCTTAAAATCTCTACATCATCTGGGAAAAACAGGATAGTTGCCCCAGGAAAAAAAAATCATCCAGAGACTCCATCCTGTTCTGTATCTTATTATTCTCCATCTGTCATTCTGAAACCACAACACAACAAATGCTGAGGACGACTAATTTTCACGCCTGCCACCCGAAAAAAGGCAAAAATTGTTTCATAACATGGGTAGGGTGGGAAGTTGGTATAAACAGCATTACTTATCTTGAAACCTATTTTTGTTGTACTACGCTGGAGTAGAGTTCACAGAATGTTTAGCAAGTCTGCTACATTTGAGTCCATGCCATAATAATTTCAGCTGCTCTAATTGCAAATCAGGGATTTTCAACACTGCCTGAATTGAATATCAGGCCAACAGAACAACATCTACTCAAATTATATTAGATTTCTTTAGGGAATAGCAGAGTAGGATAAATAACATAATTATTGTCTCACAGAACTTTGTTTGATCTACCCATCTGTCCCTGGAAATGTCCTCCACTGAAGAAGACAATAGAAAAATGTTCAGATTTCTGATCATAAACTTAAAGATGCATATTTTATTATCTTACATCTGTTCTGGGCAACTCTCTCTTTTCTTTTTTCTTCACTGCTTTCCTGTCAATACATTTTCATCTCCTATCCCTCTTCGCCTGCTTTCTTTCTTCTCTCTTCCTCTCTCCCCAAATCCAATTTTCTACTTCTACTTTTGTCCTCTTCTCATCAATTCTCCACTCCTCAATCTCTGTTTTTTTTTTTTTTACTCCTTCCTTTCTTCTTATCATCTCTTCTCCTCATTGCTCTGTGTGAGCCTGTGGCAGGACTGAATAAAGCCCAGTGCAATGGTGCACTCACCAGAAATGACGTCATCACGTCAAGCCCGAAAGCTCTGCAGGTTGTCAGGTAGACCTATAGATGGCGATATTTTCTCATTACAACCAAGATATTTATTGTGTGGATGACCAGCATTGGTGTTCTAATCAGCTGGACACCTACCAGTATAAACTGCCTTCAAAACAACCCCCCAGTGTGTCTTTAATGTACTAACAGAACAGGAGCTTGGATGGGCCTATGTAGGAATGCATGGTAATTTAACTGTCCAAGTTTAGCTTGGACAGTAACAGCAGCAGACTGGATGATGACTGTGAGGGATTAATATCAGACCAGTGATGTTTCTACCTGAGAGGTGTGTGTGGTGTCAGGAGGGAAAATGAGAGTGGAGGGTCTGTTGCTGCTTTTATCCCATGTAGTGTGTCCTGGTGGAAAACAGGCTGTCTTGGACGTCTCATGACATCCTGACAAAAAGACAAACGTATCCGTCTTCTTTCACGGAGTATGACAACTTCTAATACACTGGCCACTAGGAACACAGAGCACTGTTGTTGGTGCTGTCAGGTGGAACAATGATGTCTGTCCTCAGCACCTTACCCATTTCCTACAGTGACAATAAAAAGTAGGTGAACCCTTTAGATTGACGTGGTTTTCTGAATTGATTGGCTGAGAATGTGATCTGATCTTCATTCCGGTTACAGTAGTTAAGAAACACAATCTGTTTAAGTAATAAAACACAAATTATTCTTCCTGTCCACATTCATTCGTCTGCTGGACAGACACCCTGACTCTGATGCAGCATGACAATGAGCCTATACATCGAAGTATATCTCCTACTGAATGACTTCAAACAAAGAAAATCCACCTTCTGTAGTCAGAGCCCAGACCTGAACCCAACAGAGCCCAACAGGACATCCTGAGAATATGTCTGAGCTGAAGCAGGACTGTAGGAAGAACAGTCACCATTCTTCTCCTGAAGAGCTGGACTCAGGTCTCTGCTGCCAAAGGAGCTTCAACCAGTCATTAAATTCAGGGGTTCACTGACTTTTTCCACCAGCACTGTGAATGTTTGATGGACGTGCCCAATAAAGATATGACAGATTATAATTGTGTGTTATTATCTTGAGCACATTGTGTTTGTATACACTTATGACATAGATGAAGATCAGATCGTGTTATATGACCAAATAATGCAGAAAACCAGGTCATTCCAAAGGGTTGTACATACTTTTTCTTATCACTGTATGTACCTCACACAAGTCATGGCAGCCTCTGATTGGTTGAGGCTATATTCACTGCCTTTTATTTAAGTCGCCGCAAGAATGACCTAGAATGACCTCTTCTGACAGTGATCATCTGTACAGGCAGAATATTGTGTAGACTGATCCCATCATAACTCAAGCTGCTATCAGGCATCTGCACATTGATATTGACACTGTATGGAAACAAATGATTGTCTGAAAGGAAGAAAGATTAATTGCAGCATTTAGTGGACTACTTGAATTATACCTTATACAGAGGCATCACCTCTCTGAATTTGTTTCAATAAAAACTGAACGAAGGAGGATCTGATCAGACTGACTAGGTGTAAAGTCGTTGTCTGTGCTGTTATAATGCACTGTTAATGTTGTGTTGATGGCTGTTTTCAGGTCCCAGTGGTCCAGAACGCTGCATCCTCTGTTCAGCCACCTCCCATCCACAGCTCTCCCGGCCTGGGGAAGCTGCCTGTGAGGCCGGGCCTGCACAACCCTGAGCCCCAGAACCTCCGCACTGCACAGGTCAGTGTGTGTGTGTGTGTGTGGTGTGTGTGTGTGTGTGTGTGTGTGTGTGTCCTTATTCTTATATGTGACGAACCATTTCATTTCTGCACCTCCACAGTGAGGTTGTGATTCCTGTCTTCTTCCAAAATAGCAAAGTAAAGAGTTTTTGTTTTTTTATTTTTTGTTTTTTTAATTTCACTTATCTCTCTTTGTGGTCTATAAGTGAGTTATTTTGTGGTCATAGTTCTGTGTAGTGTCCAGTTTTAGCACTTAGCACTTTTTTTTGGAACACGAGGCTGAAAGTCTGGATATCTGGGCCTCTGCTGCCACTCTTAAAAAAAAACAAACCAACAACAAAAAAACTCTGTCTCTTGTGACTTCCCTAACTTGATTGAAATCCAGTTCTACATCACTGAGGTCTTTGTTCAAGCTTGGTTTTGAACATTTTCTGCCTGTCTCTAAGAGTCTTAACTTAAATGTTAATGTGCTCAGTGATGTCCTGGTCCTGATTTTCTGTAAGTGATCTAGACTACAACCCAAGAAGTGAATGGAGGAATCCTAACAGAACATGAAGCAGAAATGCATTTTTCACAGGCAAATCATAAGTCAGCTTCAGGTTCTCATCATCCTGGTGTTTTTGAAAATTTCCTTCAGCTCTCTGTGAGTGCCCAGATACAGAAGTCTGGTATGTGAGATCAGGGTAAAGGTTCAAGTTAAATCTGGATTAAGGTGTTGGTGTAGACTAACATTAGGACTTGGTTTTCGTTGGGAGTATGACTGGGTTAGTAGAAGTCCTGCTCTGACTGAGACAGCCTCCTGCTGGAAGCTTTTGTTCATGACGTAGCCCTGCTCCTCCATTACATGTTGAGATGGTATTAAATATTCAGCAGATCTCTGTCTTTATGGATGGCATTGGGTGTGTGTGTGTGTGTGTGTATGTGTATGTATGTGTGGATTGTCCTATCAGCTTGTGTTGTAGGGGTGGTAATGTTCTGCCTGGTTTGTTGCCACCATGTAGCTGCTGCCCTCTGCTGCCCACACTGTGTATTATATCTGTCTAAACACACAGCACTGGATCTGACTATCATGAAAGAACAACTTCCGCTTTAGTATGCAAGGTCACTAAACCTGGTCTGTGGTTAAATGTGTCAACACTAAAGCCTCATATATTAAAAAGGAGATTTACACAAAGTATTAAACACTCAGATGTCTGATTATTAGTTACACGTGGTTAAAGCTAATGCAGGCTAATACAACAACCCTGTAATAAATCCTCAAGAATTCTTATATTATTGAAAAAACACTAGTCTAAAACAATTAGAGCAAAAAGTGTACATTAGACTCTCTGTTCAATGACTGTTGGATTAGACAGGTTTTAGCTTGGTTAACCTCATAAAGCAGACATTGAATGTACTCAGGTACATAAACTGGCAACATTAATTCAGTAGTATTTAATCAGATCTAGTTATTTCAAATTCCTTATTGAATGTTGTTTAATTAAAAAGGAAATAACTGAAGCTAGACTAAAGAAGACAAAGGAAAGTCAAAGAGTTGTTGGCTGTGAATGTAATGTAAACAACCTATTGCTCTAAGCAGCTAAAGATGATTGGACGCAACCCAGTAAATAAACAAATAAAACATCTCCATCGAGTGATAGAGAAGCCAGCCAAATGGTTCACACACAAGTCCTAAACAAGCTGAACTCACTCTGAGCAGACTCCAGAACAAAGTTGGACAGTACTGACACCCTAGGGTGAGGGTTGGGGTTGGGGTTAGGGTTAGAGGTTAGAGGTTAGAGGTTAGAGGTTAGCAGTAAATAACGTGGAATGCTGACTCTCAAAAGTTACTGCTCACACCTGCTGTACCCCATTCATTGCAGCACGAACAGTCTGAACTTTTTGGTCACACCTCGTATACAGTTTGGAATGGTGTACAATATTTGAATGATTTTGCTGTAATTTGGTCACGTTATTAAACCTTAATCGTGCACACAGCCCTTATACTTCCTAATAACTCAATGACAGAAGTGTGGAAACAGTTTTAGAGGGCAATGTAGACCACTGGTAACAATGAAGAAATGCACTGTACTGCAGATAGTAGTTTTATTAACCTCAGTGGCAGGGACACAGGTCTACTAAACTTCCTCCTTAGAGGCAGGTTTTTAGTTCTAATATCCTGTTCACCATGAATACAAAGTCAATACCTCCTCCATGTTTACCTTCAGTATAATGTTCACTTCCACAGTACAACTATACAGGCACATCAGATGTTCACTTTGCCTTCCTCCCTGAGCAATATTAACATGGATGAAAGTCATTCAGAATTTTCACATTAAAACACACACACTTGCAGCTTTCATCTCATGTGTAGGCTTTTAATGTGAACAACATGAGGAAAGTGCTGATTTTTGTTGATGTTAGCTTAACATGGATCAAGAGCTCAGGAAAGAAGAAACAGCTGGAGTTACTGAGAGTCTGAAAAATGGAAACGATCTGAGCAGAATGATGAATAGGACATGCTTTCATTGTACAGATGAATTAATGCTGCAGAAATGAAGGTCAAACTGAATTTATCATGTGAGCTGTTGTAGTAGGTTATAGGTAGTTTTACTGTTTTTATTTGTTCTGGCCACGCCCCCGGTCGCTATTTAAATATTCTGTCATTATTTGAATACTTTGATTTTAAATGTTACAATAGAATTAAACTTATGTCCATGAATGTATTGCCCCAGTGCATGCTGGGAGGCTTCTCTGCATGCTTGCCTCAACTAACTGCAGTCGTGTGATCAGCTCCCAAGCTTTGGCCTGTCATCAAGTCACATACCAAATGAATGTTAAATAGCTACAGCTGATCTGTACAGTAATGGCACTGCTGCGTAACAACAGTGTGCTCACCCACCCACCTACTCATCACCCCTCGCACCTGCCATCTGGTAGGTTTTGGCTGGATCCAGCATGTCATCAGACTTCAGCCTACTGCTTGTTATTGTAATATGTAAACAAGTGTATGTTGAACAGACTCAAAGTCTGTACTTTGAGCCCTTTCCTCTCATAAAACTCACCTCTGCTTTTTTTTCCCCTTTCTCTAGGGTCATACAGTCATCAGGTCAGCAGCCAATGCCAACCTGCCACCCATGCTAATGTCCCAGCGAGTGATAGCCCCTAACCCCGCCCAGCTGCAGGGCCAGAGGGTCTCCTCCAAGCCTGGGATGTCTCGCTCCAGCTCCAGCAGCATGGCCAATGCTGTAAGCTACCAGCAGGTATGGATTCTGGCTACACAACAGATTGTTTTTGTTTGTTTCTTTAATTGTGATTTTAATCTAAAGTAACAAAACATAGCCTTGCTCTGCAGTCATCTGCTCACTCCATTTGTCTGCATTCCATAAACTATGCAATGCAGTGTCGTTAGTTGTTTTTCATGTCATTTCAGCATGTGGGTCATTCTATGTCAAATCAACAGAGGGTCAGTCAGGAGGCCTCATATTTCATGTACATAATGTCATTAAAGGGGTCATGGAGCTAATAAAAGAAAAATAATAATAAACTAAAAACTGCAAAGTTCCATAAGTCATTACTTTTGAAAATATCAGCTTGAAAAGCTGCAGCTTGTTAGAAATTTCCAGGGATAGTTCTACACTGTCCAATAAATGAGCGTCACATCAGTACAACTGAATTCCTCCACAATGTATGGATGAGTATGGTGCCAAAGAAGCCACTTTACACGGAAATCAACACAGACCAATGATACGAATCAAGAACAGGTCAAACACTAGGCCTTAAATACACAATGAGAGGGTTCACACAACAACCAGCTAAAGATCAGAATAAGATATGGAGTAGAGACAAAGAAACAAGGAACAGAAGCACATGACTACACAAGCTATAACTTGGCAAATATGCAACTGTAGACTGACCATTTATAGAAGTTTAGACATTTAATAGTACAGAACACTCCCTGTCAGTTTCAAGTATGTAGCATGAATAGTTCAAAAGTTACTTACTCCATATCCCTGTAACTGAAGAGGATACAAGTTAAAACCTTTGCACACTACCTGTTGTGTACACTGACTTTATTTACATGAAGTATGAAGCAAATCCAAGATAGTCAGTCTGGAAAATTTTCTAAAATCTGTTGATTTTACATGGAATTACCCATGTAACAAATACAATTTCCCACTAAAGATAGGCCATTAGAGTTTCTTAAGGTGTTCACATTTTGGACCTGATGAATAACTCACATTCAGCTTTGTAAAATAACCTAAAGATAATTAGATATAAAATGTAGTCAGCTCAAGCAGACCCAGATGGAGGAGAACTGCCCTAACTGGCAACATGATGCTCCACCACGGTCAGAGCTGACAGACCTGAGTGAAACTGTTAAAACCCACAACCAAACACCATCATACCTTAAACTACAGACAGAGCCCAGTCCCATTACAAGCCTCCACAGTGGCATGATGTATGAATGAAGGGCAAATAGTGGTGAACTTTGACTGTGAAGCAGCTTTAGATGGCAGTGTTCAAACCTCAGATGTGACCTTTTAAAATAATAACATTTTGCTAAGCAGTACAGAATGTGTGTCTCCCTGCAGGCCAGCCAGCAGGTGGCAGCTTCCCAGCGCTCAGGCTCCAGTGCCATGTACATGAACCTGGCTCACATGCAAGCAGCGGCAGCGGCAGGGGCCGGCGGGGTGGCGGGCGGCCTGGGCGGAGCTTCAGCCGTCAGCCCTTCCACCATGTCCGGGTCAGCCAGCGGAGGGGTGAGCTCCATGGCCGACCAGGCCAGCAGCCAGGCGGCAGCCAAGCTGGCCCTCAGGAAGCAGCTGGAGAAAACCCTGTTGGAGATCCCTCCACCCAAACCCCCTGCCCCACTCCTCCACTTCCTGCCCTCTGCTGCCAACAGCGAGTTCATCTACATGGTGGGCCTGGAGGAGGTGGTGCAGAGTGTGCTCGACAGTCAGGGTAAGGGTTTCTGCAAAGTGTACGTTTGTTTTACTTTGATCATTGGAGTTAGGTGCAGATGCTTTTAACCTTCCACTGAAGGGAAAATGTCATTTTTTACAAGCTCACTCTTACTTTCAGAGAGTGGACAGGTAGAGTATTAATCAGTGTTGGGAATTATCTGCAGTGAGAAAGTGACCCCCTTACACTGTCTTCAGACTCCTGTGTCAGTGGGGATTTTCACTGTGACTGTAAGCACTAGTGTTGGCTGAAGCAGAGTCTTTTCTCTTAAGGTAAACTCAGAGGGACGCTGGCCCGCATGGAGCCTTTCTTTTGCGCCCAGTGCAGAACTGACTTCACCCCTCACTGGAAGCAAGAGAAGAGCGGGCGAATCCTCTGCGAGCAATGCATGACATCCAATCAGAAGAAGGCTCTGAAGGCGGAGCACACCAACAGGCTGAAGAACGCCTTTGTGAAGGCTCTGCAGCAGGAGCAGGTCAGTAACACTGTCCCCCTGCATCATGGCCATCGTCATTTTACCACTATACTTCCATGAGCACTGCTAACTTTTACTGTTGCGCTCATATGTAGACCTGGGCCGCGGTCCAATAGTCAAAATAATCTCCTTTCCTAACCACTTTTCCTTGACTTCAATGGACAACGTCATGAGGTCAAGGAAAGATGCAAAGGAGAACTGATAAGGAATTAGAAAGAGAACCGCTGTATTTAGAGAATTCGACTGCACTTACACTAGGCTTTTTTTTTTTTAAAACCAACTTTATTTATAATATGTGGAAGACATGTACAGTGACAAACTCAGTGCTGTAGGCTACAATTCAATAAGGTTTCCTGTCCAACACTGATAATATAATAACACTGAAACAAATGTGTAAGTTGAGAAAGTTGATCCATTAAAATAACTGTGTGACGGGTCCAGAATAACTTACACAGAAATGTATGGTTTCCTATTATAGGCACTTTTACCTTTTTTATACATGTGTTAAGTAGAGAAAATAATTTATTTATTTTTTAGAGGGGGAAGGATTTCCAGAGGTTTTGGATCGTGTCACAAACATTAAGCAGGTGGTCTGTTGTGTTCACGTTTGTGGATCTGCCGAGGTCTAACTATGACAGTGCGTCGCTTTAATCGCTGCAGCTGCAAGGAATTATGGGACAGCATTCTCTCCTTTCTTTTTGTAAAGGAAGGTCCAGTGTATCCTATGCTGAAGGAGACACAATAGGAAGCACTGAAGCTCCTTTCTTCAACATTTAGAGACCTGGACCAGCTCTGATCATGGCTGCTATTGAGATACTCCAGGGTCATCTCACTCAGTTAGGAACCTTTCTAAGTAAAAAAGACTATTGGACCGCAGCCCTAGCCCTTTACGTTTTACATTTTGTATATATATTTTTACTGTATATTTTATTTTATTTTTATATTTATTCTATTGATCTTATATTTTGTCTTGGAGGGTAGCCACACACAGTTTCATTGTACTCTGTATAATGACAATAAAACTGATTCTTCTTCTTCTTCTAGTGTTTCAGGGCAATATGGCCACAGTTAGGAACCTCTTAGGTTTCTACAGCATGCAGTCACCTCTACACCTGTGAACTCTGTGTGTTTCAGCAAACAGACGCAGGCAAAAGTTGAGACCCCTACGACACTGAGTGTAAACTGATGAGCAAAAACCATTTAACTTAAATTTACAACACAATAAAGGGTTAAAAAAAGAAGTGAGGGGGTCTGAATACTTTCTGAAGCTGCTGTATGTTTCTCTCAAACCACCAGTGACCACAAGGAATAGATTCACGTATGTGAATGTTGTTCATGTGACGTCCTAAATGTGTGTATTCCTCCATGTCAGGAGATTGAACAGAGGCTGCAGCAGCAGGCAGCCCTCTCTCCCAGCTCGGTCCCTACTGGCCCTAACGCCTCCAAGACTGACACCATGATCCGACATCATGCCCTCCGCCAGGTATGCTGTAGTATAGTGTAGTACATACTTTAGCTACATGTGCAAACACCAGCAAATCTCTGATCCAGTAATTCAACACTGTAATGTGTAATAGAGTAATTAGTGCGCTGTATGACAATGCTGGTGAAGTGAATGGGTCATCTGTGTTTTCCACAGGCTCCCCAGCCTCAGGCCTCCCTGCAGCGAGGTCTGTCCAACTCAGCGCGAGGTGTCCTGTCAAACTTCGCTCAGGCCTCCCAGCTGTCGGTGGCCAGCAGCCTCATGGGAATGACTAGTGCCAAGCACTGTGGCAGCGGTGGAAGCAGCAGCAGCAGCAGCAGTAGCAGCAATAGACTGCAGCATGACAGCCGTCGCCAGATCTACAACATCCCAGGTACCTACTGTACTGTGTCCACTGAGTGTTTGTCACATCCTCTGTGTGTCTTCCTCCATAGGTGAACTTTAGTCAAGCACAAACACAGTGAGCCCAGATCATCATCACCAGTTCACTGCCAGTATGAAGTGAAACAGGATCAATCAGGACTTTAAGTCATAAAACAAAACACAGTCAAGTTTAGTTAAGAAACACAGAGTTCAGTGGGATCAAATTTGATCAGTTTTATTTTAGTTGATTTATATTAAGCCTTTTTCCACTATAGGAACTGTAACTTGTTTTTTTTTTTTTCCATTACCTGAACTTTTAAGAATTTGTGAGGTTGTGATACAACAGACTACTTGCATTCACTGTACTTTATAATCTGTGCCATTTCAGATGTACGCTCAGTTGGCAAACTCAGGCAGTCTAATATAACAGTCCTGAAAAAAAATCCTCCTTCATGAAGTTTCTAATGTTCAGTTTCTGTTGGAACTGTTTCAGAGAGGTGTTGATTGGATGTGTGGATGTGGTTTGTGGAGCTGTTGAACTGTACTGCATTATACAGAGAGGTGTGTTTGTGGTGGACCTCTGACACAGTTTGAACACAAACCGAACATCAGAACCTTCATGAAGGAGGAGCTATTTCAGCACTGTTGTATTAGACTGTATTAGTTTTGGTTAGGTGCACCTAATAAACTGAGTGTACAACAGTAAAAAGACAAATGTGGGACTGACCACATTCTTACTTCATGCTTGCATAATTACTTCATGGATGGCAGTGTTGGTCAGTTGGTCCACTGCTTTGTTCAGGGCTGATGTATCTTTATGATAAGATGGATGGTTATTTCATTTTAGCCCCCAGATGGAGAATCCTGATTTTGGTGATCCCCTGTTGTCATCATCTGGTCAAAATTTAGATTTGTCCCAAACTCTGGTTTATGATCAGATACCTGCAGAAGTAATAACATTCCCATCAGCCTGATCTGCACTGTGTGTTTGTGCTGGTCAGTAAATGTTAGCATGCTGTCACGCTAAACCATAATGAACATGGTGAACATTATACCTGCTTAACAGGTATATCATCATGAGCCTGACGGCGCTGCTGACACAGCTGTAGACCGTTATCACTGTTTGTGGTGACTGTGAATAATGATAAATGAAGTATGATAAATGTCTGTACTGACCTGAGAAACACAAACCACAACAACAACATCAGCTAATGACTTTATTTACAGTCACAGCACTAACTCCTTCAGTACAACATCATACTCACCACCCTGTGAAAAACACTCTCCAACACTTTACAATGCTGCTGCTGAAACCAACATTTCCTGCCAGTGTTTCAAATTAAAAGCTTAGCAGGAAAAGGAAGCCCTTGGAGCTGCTGGAGCTTTTAATGTAAAATATTAATAGAAAGTGTTAGCTTTTATTTGCAGCATCTTAACAAACAAACAAAAACTGAAAAGTAGAAGTAAAAAGTAAAAGTATATAAAATAACACATAATTACTAAAAACAAGTAGTATTAGGACTAAGTGCCTGTCTCTAACTGACACGTGTTTCCAGAGCTGACAGAAACTTGATGTGTCTGTCTTGTTCCCACAGGGTTAAATATTGCCTATCTGAACCCAGCGGCAGTTGGAGCCCATAAGAGCTCCAGCTTAGCAGACCGGCAGAGAGAGTACCTGTTGGACATGATCCCACCTCGATCCATATCGCAGTCCATCACCGGACAGAAATGAGCCCCAACCAGCCCTGCCCCTCTGATGCCACCCCCATCCTGCCCCACCGACCCCCCACCCTCCTCCCCAAACTGAAGCACTCCCAGATCAACCAACATCCCCACCCCCCATCGCATGCAGTGCCTGTCCGTGTGCCTACCTTAGACCAACCCATGAAAACCCACCGAGTCGGACAAAGACACTAAACTGTCAGTGCATCTCAAATGTTCTTATGATAGTAAAAATCTTCTTCGTCAGCGTTGTTTAACAATTATAATTCCCATTATTATTGCTGTTGGTAGCACTATTATTATTCTTGCAACTACCGTTTTTGCTTCAGTTACTATTACTCATTATGCTTTTTTCTTTTGTAAGTGTTTGGTCCATTTTTTTGTTTCTCTGCTGTCTCTCCTTTACTTTGGGGAGTGACGGTGAATCATTGTAGGGTCGCTTTAGGCCACGGTCATATAGGATTTTTTTCTCCTTTCAATTATAAAGCTTATATGTGACTATTGCTAGTAACAGAAGATCAACAGGGTGCATTCTGGTTGCTATGCAACATAAAGTTTAACAACTTTAGCTTGCTAACTTGAAGTAACAAAGTGGAAAATACTGATAGGATCAAAAACAGACAAAATTAAGTTAGTAACTGCTCTGCTTGCTCTTGAAAAGAGGATGACGAGCCTGCTCAAAAAATGGAGAATATGGTGGGGGGGGGCATAAAATTGAGAGCAGAGCACCCACACTCATATCATCATGTTGACAAGGTCAGTTTCAAGAGCTGATTTTACACTGACACGCAGCTAAAGTCCAACCTGGAGTTCAGGGCGGCATCAGAGCTAATGAACTGGAAATTACTGACAGAACGTGCACATGTGTACAGAAGAGAATCCTAAGTGATCAGAGTTTGGAAAATTTTTCCTTTGCTAGTCGGCTCCCACTATTCCTCATCAAAAGAAAACAAAGAAAGTATCCTCATCAGTTTCTTCACTTCAGATGTCAGCGTCTACGGTTACAGGATTGAACAGTTACCAGATGGACGTACGCGGGACTTACTGCAGTTGTACTAATCAGGACTGACAGACACGGCAACGTCCCAGTACACCATCAGCGGACCAGCAGTCCACACAGACTCCAGTGAGGAGGGAGCTGACGGACGGGCGGCGGGGAGGACGTTGTCTACAAAGTCACCCAGTATTCACAGGGGGGTGATGGTCTCCACTCAGAGAAGCAAGTCGATTTTCCCTCCTGGTTCCATCCCATCTCACTACCTGCCACTGACCCCTCCATGCCCCCCCTCACTTCCTTTGTTTATCTGGTATGCACAGACTGAACCCTTTTTACCCAGAAGCTCCTCTTGGCATCACATGTTCTTTGAGAAATTGAAACAAACTCAAATCTGAAGGAGGAAGCACATTTTGTGCATCCGAACCACAGATTCTGTACCTAGAAACCTTCTTCTTTTGGGTTTTTAGATTGTTTTCTGATTGTTGCCCCCGCCCCACTTCCCATTCTTTATTTTGGTTCGTTTATTTGTTTTTTTGCGGCGTCTCCTAATGAATTGGTGGCATACCTGAGAGGTATCAGCCTCCGGAGACGATAATAATCAACATAGCTAAAAACAGAAACTATTGAATTATCTGTATGGATTATGTATAGACACCTAGCTTCAGATAAAAAAAAAAAAGGATGTGGATTATATCTTTTATGGGAGAGACATGGATCAATCATTGTGTGCACGCTCTGCACACAAATTCCCTCACTCCAGAGGAGCACTTTGCATATTTCCAATTGGAAAAACTTTTTTTTTTTTTTTAAAGAGGAAAAGAATGTTACAGTTGTTGTTACAGTGGCTAAGGTCTGGATGCTGGCTGATGGCCGACCAGAGAGAGTCAGGGGACAAGTCAGGAAGGTGTGTTTTCATGGCTGATGAAAAGTTCAATCCTTTGCTTTGCCAGTGTTGATCTCTGAATGTTGGACTTCAAGTGTCAGTTTCCATGTCGCTGGTGTCCGGTGTGCTGGGGTGTTAGTCAGCCTGTATGTAAGCTGGTGCTGGCCTGAACACATGTACCAGCATCAGCACAGAGTCCCACTGACTTACTGTCTGATAAACCCAGCAGTAACTGAAAAATCAGTAATCAGTTCAATTATTCTTCTTTCCAGAGCAATCCATCCTCTTATTTCCCATGAGGCATTCACCTCTTGGCCTCATTTAATAAACGTAGAACAAGATGATTTCATAAAGAAGGATTCCAGTCAGGCAGGGAAAGTTTCTCCCCTCTGTGGTTCAAACCTTACACGTGAGGTAAGAATGGCTCTGTGAATCCTACTCAGTACATTTCATATACTTAAGGTAATTATAGTTGCATTGGCTGTTGCACTAGTCACTTGTGTGGCTTCAGCACTCCACATGTTACCATATGATAAAGTTACATAGTGTTCTAAAGCAACCTAAAGGTAAAATCCATATACACCTGTTTTTCAGCCACTAGTTTCATTTTCAAAGGTATTTTCATGATCTTATTGTGTCTCTTTGCTCATGTCAACAAAATCATGGAGCGACATACCGAGTGCTGAGCTCACAAATGGAGTTGTCACCCAGACTTATTTAGCACAGACACTGAGTCAGTGGCACGCTGTCACACACCGCTGCAGCAACACAAACCAGCACCGTCTTATTCAGAGATGATGCTCAGACTAATGTGGATTTTTCTCCTCAGATATTAGCTTGTCATGTGGGACGCCCATGGCACGGCTTTGTTTATCACAGCCACAGAGAAACCTAAAATGACATTGCTTTTGATTTGCACATTTCATCCACTGAACTGTTCAGTCTGTTGTGTATATATGTCATTTAGAGGCAGCACTATCCCAAGAGTTTCCTCTGTATATCCCACCAGTAGATGGGATGTGTCACCCTGGCATGAAGGAGAAAACCACCTAATGTTTCTTGTGATAGATGATCTAGTTGTGTTGGGAGGAGAATCAGCCTTGATGAGGTTAGACCACAGGGCTAACACAGAGATACACCTTGACTTCCATCTGAGTGTACTGTTGCACAACCTTAACAGGAAGGAAGTGTTCCGGTCAAGTCCTAAGTATGCAGTACTTGGTATTGGTTGTCAGTCATCCAAACTTTATTCCGATGTAAAATGAACCTACAACTCGTCACTGGTTTCCTCAGGAGTGCTGGCTCCCAGTGTTCGTAGTTCAAGCATTTCAAGCAGTGTTCAGTCAGTGTGCAGTATTTTTCATGAATATGGTGAGTCCTTACAGAGGCTGTGAAGTTAGTTTGGGTTGGAGACAGGGTGAACCAGGTAGCTGACACAGGTCTGAACTGACCACCCACCACATTTCAGTCTGACAAACAGGGGAAAGCCTCAGCTTCCAAAAAGTCTCAAACTGTCACCCCTTCATCTGTAAAATCTCTCTGACTCAGAAGCATACCATGCAAAGACTGTTCTAGTGACTCATTTTAGGATGATGTCTGATTGAAAGTCCAGTCCACATCAGACATCTTCCAGGCAAACATCCAGACTGATGTGGTGAAACGTCATGGCACAGGTTCATCATTGGCATGAGAACAACACTGTCGTAGAGGCTTACAGATGGACTAACACACCTTCTGGCAGCCATGTTGGATTCCTTCAGTTCTTGGGCAACAGCTGATGTGTTTCTAACAAAATGTTGATCTCTAAGTTTCTGTGTAGTTAACTTTTTTATACCACATGTCTGGTTACATTACACACAGTCACTTCCATTATTTCATTCTGGACTCAGTCTTTAATGTTTAATCCTCTGTGCAGCTTTTTAAAGACATTGATGTTCTAAAATTTGACTTTGTCCACTACTTTAGTTTTTCACCAAAAACTATACCTGAAAAAAACAATAACATTCAGCTTCAGCTGGACTTGGTGTTTGGTCTTCATTAGCAAATCTTAACATGCAAACATGCTAAAATAAGATGGTAATCATGGTAAACATTATACCTGCTACAAACCTTGTTAACGTTGTCATTGTGAGCATGTTAGCCTCCTGACATTAGCATTTAGCTCAAAGCGCTGCTATGCTAAGTAAAACCACATAGCTGGCGTGGCTGTGGACTCTTACTGTTAAAGCTTCTCCTTTGCAAACAAGCAGGATGAAGCTAAAAAGCAAGAGAAGCCAAGGTCACAGTTAAAAACTCCTAAAAGTAAACATTTTAGCTTCTCACTAAAAATTAAATGGGGAAAAAAGCTAAAGCACTTCATATGGAAGAGAGTGTGTGTGTGTGTGTGAGTGAGAGAGAGAGAGTGTGTGTGGAACTGGCCAGTCTTGTCAGCGCTTTTAATTTGAACATAACTAATGTCTGTACAGTAGTAGAAGCTAGCAGCAGTAGTGTTCATTTCAGTTGCTTTGTTGAATTAGCCCATCAGCTAGTTAGCTAAGATAGCTAACAAAGGGTTCACATCTGTTGTGCTTGTTTTCGTTGCTCAGTGTATCTGTCACTGTTGGCCTCTGCGTAAAAAAGCGAAAAAAACACGCTAAAACAAGATACTAAGGTTTTGAATCTGTGTTTTAAACTAAGTATGGATTCTTCAGGTTACTAATAAAATCTGAAGTTAATGTTTTTAACAGGGAACCTGTCATTTTTACTAAATAATAGTTTTTAGCTAGTCCCACAGCAGAATATGATAGTTTGAGCCTTTTTGAAAGATCGGTGAAAGAAAGTTTGACCAAGGCTAGTGAGGCACAGGCTCTTAGCCAAGACCATTTAGGACAAACCCAAGACAGTACTACAGTACTAAAGCACTACAGTACTACAGCAAATTGTTCATCGTGTCTATAATGTCATTAAATTGATCCTAAGCCACAGCCTGTTCAGTCAGTGATGGAGCTGTGCACTGTTGTGAAATGTTTGGTGGAACTGCACAGCCTCTGTTTATTTCTGTGTAACTGTTACACTCCCCCCCCCTGCACTGTTACACTTCCACTGTACACATGTGCACAGTGGTTGGTTGGTGGTGTTTTTTCCAGCCAGACTGTCAGATGGACGTGTTCTGGTGTGTGTTTGAGGAATCCAGATCTACCCGTCAGTGCGTCAAAGCGATCCGATGATAAACAGCCCAGTGAAACGGAAGCCTTAGGCCACAACTATGAAACTACCTAGGATTAGATTCAGAGATGTAAACTGAAGTTTACACTTGGAAAACATCATTTCTCTTTATTATATAAAAACATGAATCAGTTTTCCCTTTGGTGGAACCGTTGAAATTGGATGTAGAGATATATTTTCATGAATTTTTAATGTCTGGGGTAATTTTTTACTTTACAATGTTTGTGTCACGCATCTCCTTTTGCTGCCAAGCTGAAGTTGAAGGAAAAAAAAAAAGCTCCCGTCTCTCGCTCTTTTGCAGATGCATCCTCACACCTTTGTATTTGGACTGCAGATTCTTTTCAAACGTCAATTTTTAAATTTCAAAAGTCATTCTTTTTCTGATGTCTCAATTGAGTTCTGTTTTCTTTCTATTGCAGTTTAAAAAAATAAACAAATGTATTGACTATGAAATAAATGACACGATATTTGCTAGGTTTGAAGTAATAATGACTTATTGTAAATAAGCATTTTTTCCTCCCTTGTACTGAAAAAAGAAATTAAATGGTTGTATATTGTGTAGAAAAGCAAACAAAAAGCCATGAATATTGTGAAGCTTGTCATTTCGTTTTGTGATCACTGTGTATTATTGTGTAACTAATGTGCAAAATGTTTGGGATTCTTTTTTTCCCTCCTCTGCTTGTTGAAGCGGTCTCCCTGGATGCATTTGCTTTGGTTTTGGACTAGTCAGAGTTTGTAGGAAAGTGCTCACTGGTTCCGACGGGGTCTGCAGCCACATCTGAAACCTGAACATTTCTTATGTTTTCTTTTTGGATCTTGGAAACTTGAGGAGACCTTGTTTCTTACAGAATGGTTCCCTGAACATGCTCTAGATAAAAG
The DNA here is from genome assembly GCF_001640805.2 of Lates calcarifer. Lineage (NCBI taxonomy): Eukaryota > Metazoa > Chordata > Actinopteri > Centropomidae > Lates > Lates calcarifer. The sequence continues at coordinate 155,041 of NC_066835.1, forward strand.
CACTTTGTTTCACTGTGTGTGTTGAATTAGATGGACCCTCCAGATCTAATAGTTTGGTCAGTGGATCAGTTTACAGATACTGGCCTCTCACTATAAGAACCATGCTCACTATAAATCACGTCTATGTTAGATTACTGCTGACCACAGCCACTGGTCTCCTATGAACCACTACGACTTGGAATTTGCTGAACTGATCAGCAGAAGCTGAATTGTTTGTGCTGCTCACAGCATTGATACAGTGACATTTTTTTTTTCCAAAGTCTGTGGTCTCCAGTGTCCTGCTGCTGTGAGGAATCCACAGAACAAGAATCGTGAGGACAGTTTCTTTGGCTGAAGAAAGTTCCAGCTGTTCACAATGACTCAACTGAACACTGATTCTGGTCGTCTCAGTGCTGTGAGCAGCACAGAGAGCTCAGCATCTGGACAAATTAAAAAAGCCAAACTACATCATCTGTATGAACCAACCATTTCATTCCAGTGTCCTAATGGAATGTCTGGAAATCTAGAGCAAGATATCCGTGACTTACTAAACAGACAGTGATAAATGGTCATTAATGTATCCATGATTTGTGTTTTAAAAAAAAAAAAGGTAAACAAATTAAACAATTTCAAAAGGCTTCAAGCCTTTCCCCATGGTTCACATGCTGCCCTCTGGATGCAACACTATTGGCAACAAAACAGTTAATTTTATAGTGAAGTTCGGGACTAAATATTTCAGTCTATGCCAATAAGCTCCTCCATCAGTGGAACCCTGGACTGACATTATAAGGTGTATTTTTGTTTAATGCCACTTGACCCTTGATGAGCTGACGCTGAATCAGTGATCTTTTCCTGCCAACACTGACAAACATCATGTATGGTCCTCTACTGTTTGGCTTTATCTTCTATTAGTTGTTGCTAATGCAGGGAAACATTTAATTGCAGAATCAATTTTATCAATTTTCAATTTACCTGTAGAAGCATTTCTTTTTGCATAATGTTGACAATGTTGAAATAAACATCTGGGAAGCAGAAACAGAAGATGAAATTGACCGGAGATTAATTGAAGTCCTTTTTGTTTTGCTTACATCAATCCTGACCTTTTGCACATACTTGATATTTAACGGTCTTCAAAAAAGTAAAAGAAAATAATGCTGTTTGAATACTGCCAGTTGATTGACAATTATGCATTGATTGAAAAAATAAGCTAATTTTGGAGGAAATAACTTTGTAATATTTATCTCTTGCAAGCTATGTTTAATAAAGGTTGAAACAATTTGCTTCCAAGTGTGACTTCATTAACCTTTTTGTAACAGGACCGACTCTGTTGTCAACAACAATAACAAATTCCAACTTTCCAAGTCCAACTTTAAAATAAATGATTACTACTTCTCAGTGTACAGTTAATCAGCTCTCAAACACAACACAAACTGAACATCAGGAGCTTGGTGAAGAGCAGATTTAATGCAGGGCTGTTAGAGGAGACTGTTACGTGGACTGAGCAACTAAAGGCGCTGTATGTAGAAATCCAAAACTCTTGTTTTACTGACACCTGTGGCCGTTAAGTGAACTGCAGCAGGTAGCTGTAACTTCACTGCAGGATCTGCTGTTGGTTTGTTAGCTGATGAAGTAATTATCTAACAGCAAGCCAGATCAGCCCAGAAGTGTGGATGAATGAACAGATCTTATTCACTGAACACAGTAGTTTGCTACTGCAAGATCTGGTTTGGGTATTTAATAGGCTGTTTTAGGAGCTTGACTCATCCTAGGGACTAAAAGACCGGATACCTCCATGTCTGCTGCACAGATTTAGACTTCCTTTTCTATCTTAAGTGGGGTGGCAAAGAGGTGGAAAATTTCCAGTAAATTTCTGGAAACTTTCCAGAAACCTTCCATGGTAAGTTACGCTGGGGAATTTTGGGAATATTCCAAGTTGGAAAAATATTTTATAATTGATGCTGAATAAATAAATAGAAACAGCTTAGATGAGTAGATGAACTCTCCTCAATCAGCTGCTAAATCAAACTATAACCTACAGTCTGTACAAACAGAAAACTGAAGAAGAAACAGTATGGCAGTTGAGCTAGCTAGCACCATGATAGCTAGCCTCTTGAATTTAAGTCCATTTATATTTATATGGCGTCAAATCACAACAGAAGTTCTCTCCAGAGCAGAGCAGAACCAGACTCAAATTGTCAATGAAATGGTGTTAGGTAACACACATCAAATATATTTACCTTAGTAATACCATCAAACCTTACTTGGCTGGATGTAGTCTGTGAGCTCAGATGCAGTAGTGTGGCTGTAGTGAGCAGGATTGTTGAATATGTGATGGAGGAATGACCAGTGCAGGGGAGAAACTCAACTGAATTTACACAGATTTTGCTTGTTTTAACCAACATTATGCTGCAGGATTTTTTAAACTGCATTTAAGTTCCCTGTTATAGGCTAACCTGTGATTTTGCAAATTCCTGTTTATTCATGTTAATTCTCATTAATTTCCATATATTCCCATTAATTCCCATGGAAAGTTTCCAACTCTGAAAATATATATATAATATAAATCTATATTAGAGACAACAGGTTCCACATTTATTTTCAGTGTGCTGCAAAAGACAAACTGTGACTCAAGACTTGGTCCTTTACAGTGTTTTTAGGCCTGAGTTGGTCAAGTCTGAGTTCATTCCAGGTGGATGGGTCCTTTACCGACCACTAGATGGCAGAGTTAAGCAAAGATACATTTGATTCAAGCAACCAGTTGAAAGAGGGAAAGGCTGTCTGAGGAGTGTTTTCATGTTTGAAGGAGCATAACACCAGCATGAGGGACAGGATTAACCAAACATGTCTCATAAACACCAACTGGCAGTTTGAACTATCAAGTTCACCTGACCATGACACATGTCAGCTCCACACACAGAGGCTGGGCCAACCAGCAGGCTCCAGCCTGAGGTGACAGCACTAAACACTGCACTGCTGTGCTGCCATTTCAACTTAGCAAATGTTGTTACTGCCTCCACCACCATCTTTGGAAATGCTCTTGTTTATGAAGCCTGCAGTCAGATGAGATTAGACCTTTAAGATGCCTCCAACGAGTCTTTTAAGGTAGTCCTCGTTCCATCCAATGCAGGGGTTAAGCGGTTACATTCAGCTGATAAATGGCTTTACAAATGTTTGTGATTTATGTTAATACTGTCTGTTGTACTTCTCTTCATTTAAAAGAATCATGTGGCTCCTGTTTATTGGACCTGAGGGCCCAAACTGGGATAATACAAGGAGTCATTTAGGAATGTGTGTGACACTCAGAGTGTGTCATGTGACATATGAAACTGTGACCACTGTGTCAAATCAGCACTTCCTATGTGGAGGCCTTTACTGAACACACAGCAGATCTCATCTGACTCTGAGTAAGACAGGAAGCAAGTATGGTTTTCAAAAAAGTTTAAACATGACTGTTAGGGTTTTCCAAAACAGACATGCACTCAGTTTTAAGGATGTTTCCAGGATTTCCAGGTGGGATGTTCATGTCCATTAAACACACTGGCATGGAAATCAAGTTCCTCTTCCTCCCCCTGCCTGTTTGGTTCTTTGACATCATGGTTCCTGTCCTTTGGAAATCATAGTGCATGAGCTGGTTTCACTGAAACACGCTGATGAAGTCTTCAGGCTCTGAACTCTTTGCAGACATGCAGAAACACAAACACCTGTCACTCTGCAGCAGGAAAACACATTACACAACACAAAAGCAGTCATGTGACCCGGGAAGTGCGGCTATAAACAACATGTCTGAGGACAGCCGTGTTACTACGGTACACGATGTGACAGTGGGCGGGGCGGGTGCTGTGTGGAACACTGTTAACGTGTGGAACGTGAAGTTATTTAACCGTTTACCCAGCTCTGCCTCGAGGACAAGCAGACCTGCAGCAGCTGGAAGACGTCAAACGTACAGAAAGCTGTATGCAAAAACAACAACAATACGCACAGGCTGCAGGAGACTGACGTGCAACAGTTGTAGCTGATATAACTCCAGTGCAGTAACAGTGGAGATTTATACAGCTTTAACAGCTTTGTGTAAATGAAGGTGCAGACGTCACCACTGACTTTGTCTCATCTCCATTTGATCCTTTTGTTTTCCTTATGCCAACTATTACAACAGTACTGGACTGGGCTGGTGAAATAGTTCTCTAACTGAAGTTTTCATGAATCCTCAGCTCTCCAGTCTTTTGCTTTGTGACCCTAGCTCAGCATTTTGGAGGTACGCCTGTTCACTTTCTCTCTGAGAGATGTTCAGATGGACACGTAGCTCACGTGTGTTCAGTACAGAACCAGAGCTACGAGGTTGTGGTTAGGCTAGCTTATCATTAAGACTGGAAGCAGAAGAAACAGCTAGTCTGGCTCTGTCTGCAGTTTAAAGACACACCAGCCACCACCTCTAAAGCTCCCTGATTACACAGCAAAATCAGCAGTGTTAATTCAACCTTAAATTCTACACTTGAAAGGTCCACATGACATAGAGTTAAACTACATTTTGAAAGTGTTAAATACTTCACACTATGACAGAGTTCCAGCAGCTCTCTCAGTTAAAATTTAACACCAGTCAACACAGGTGAGTGTTGAATTTTCTATCCCAGCTGTCATTGGGCGAGAGGCGGGGTACACCCTGTACAGATCACCAGTCCATCACAAGACCAGCATATATAGACAAACAATCATTCACACTGTCTTTCACATCTACAGGTAATTTAGAGTCAGCAGTTAACCTGCATGTGTTTGGACTGTGGGAGGAAGCTGGAGAACCCAGGAGAGAACATACTCCACACAGAAAAGCCCGGGGCCCACATTGGGGCTCAAACCCAGAACCTTCTTGCTGTAAGGTGACAGTGCTAACCACTGCACCACCGTGCTGACCAAGTGCATGAACTTCTGTGAATAATCACAAAACATGCTGTTACCATGTCCTCGCCTTGAAAATAAAAGTGTTACCTCACTGTTCCGTTGCCATAAGGGACCAGTGGACTGCTAACTGCTAATTCACTTAGCAACACATGTGATACAGGGTTATTCTTTTCAATTAACTAGGCAGGACTATAGACTGTATGGCCAGGTCATGGCGAGCTGATTAGCTAATGCTACATAAGCATAAGCATAAGCCACCAGCTAAAATAAATAGTACTGGGTAGGTAATTTGCCTTTTTTTAATTTACACAGAAATGTATGAAACAACAGTTCAGGGTTTTAGGTGGAGTTCCCTGTTTGAATTATTTCGTGTCTGTGCAATATCTCTGAGCTGAGGTGCAGGTTTCCAGAGATGCAGTCAGGTCTCTGTACAGGCACAGTAGCACCCAATCGACAGCTCATTATTCTACATCTGTGCACCAACCCAGCAGCATGAGAGGAAGAGAGGAGGAGAAGATGGCCTGTCCTTCACAAGTGCTTACTGTTGACATACTTTTTCACTTTTTTCAACTATGAAATAACCCAAACAGCAGAGAGGGAGAGATGCTGATTGGCTGCACTGGCAGCAAGGACACTGATACAGACTGTGAGTATTTTTGATTAATGGCTCAAAACATATTTTCATATTTTTCACCCTCTCATCTGTCACCTCACAACTGGTGGCTGCCCCCGCACAAGATAGTTCAAAAATAATAAAAGAAAGAATAAAAGAGTTTCCTCTTGTGTGCAGGTCTTTCTGTGCCCATGCGTTGCTTTTCATATGTCAGACCTACAGGAAGCACTTTGACTAGACTAAGAAAGAAACAAGAGTTTCATCTCAGATTAAAAATACTAAACATTTTTATTGTAATGCATCAGATTTTTCCATATTCCATATCTGTGGATAAATATTTTCCTTTTGTTTAACACAGTTAATCCAATTCAGTGTTAACTGTTTAGAAAAGGGAACCAAAATCATGTGAAACCAGTGAAAAAGGATCTGTTTCATTAAATGTGTCTTAGCAAACGGTGAACAGTTGAGTGGGCGGGAGGAGCAGAGAGGTTGAGGTCAAGTGGGGGTTCCTCTGTCCACATGATAAAACTTGTTTTGCAGGTTTTTAACCGAAGGTGCAGCCAGACGTTCCACATTCCCTCAGTCTGTTTATTCCTTCCTCTCTCACCTGTCCTCACATGAACACACACACACATACACAGTGTGCAAGATCTGTTCATTTTACTGCTTCACTCAGCTGCTGCTTGGTTCATGTGTTCTGTGTGCGCAGGTGGAGAAGCTGCGTGCAGGTGGAGCGTGTGCTGCTGATCCAGTGAACAGCTGGCCCCGTGTCTCAGTCTGGGCTCAGACTGTCCTGGTCCTCAGGCTGAAGTTAACAACTCTCAGTCTGACGATCACACGATGATGTCGACACTCTGTGGTTCATATTACAGTCATGTTTATGTCATGCCTTTTATATAGAGCAAAGAAATAGTTTTCACAGACAGATGTGGAGCAGATGAAGACACACAGAGGATCACAGTGAAATAAGTCTATGCAGCAGTGTGCAGAAAGTTCCGCATGTCTGAGGCCAACTGGCTGACAATAACTGCATTGGAAACAGACTCATACCAGAGGCTGCTATCATGCCCTGTGTGCATGCCCCACGCATGTACAAGGACTTCAGCCAATCACAGAACGCATGGCAGCAGCCCTCAGCCAATCAGTGCTATGTGGGGTTTTCAGGAATGGGTGTCATGAAGAGGGGAATTTGTTTTTCTCTGTGAATGTAGCAGAGAAAGAGAAGTAGGGAAACCTGCTCTTCTGAGAAGGAGTGATGAAACAACTGTATTCAGAGTAACTGAACTTTGTTCACACCTCTCAATATTATTTCTTCATTTGTTCTTTACCCACTGGTCCTGGTCCTGCACACCTCCAGGCTGGTACAGATGTTGTCCTGCTGATTTCTGATGAAAACCACTTCATCTCTCTGATCCTTAATTTGTTGTCCCTCAGGTTCTGACCCTGTACTTTCCTGATCTGATTTAAGAGAGAAGACAGGCCTCATAAAGCCTGAGTGACAGTGGACAGTATGACAGACAGGAGTTTACTTGACACTGGACAACATGTGGTCAAACTGTAATTACACTGTAATTACACTGGCCTTTCAGCTGGGAGCAGAGCAGGATTAATGCTGGACACACTGTATTTTGTGCCAGAGTTCAGTAGCTGTGTTTCCAAAAAAAAAACAATTGTGCAAAAAAGAAGAAGAGGAAGAGACTGTTTCTGTTTCTGGAGTCTTTCCTTTCCATTATTCTCTCGTAGGTGGCTGAACCAGTCGGTTTTATTTCTTCATTTTCTCACAGTTTGAAAGAGAAGTTGGCAAACAACTCATCTGTGACCTCCACCTCTTCTGCTCTGTTTGTAGTTTATACCACCACCCTCTGATAACACCACGCAGCCTGGTTTCACAGCCTCAATCCAGCTGATGGGAACTCACCTCGTTCACATTCTCTCTCTTTCTTTTTCTGTGACTTTCTGTGATTTCAAAAACTTCAAATTTAGGCGACAGATGACACAAAGAGTTTTCCTGTCATCAGTATGTGACATGACATGTTAGGCATGTATGAGCTCATCATTATCAGTGAACAAATGTTGAGATACTTCCTGTTAAAATCTGTTTCACCTCAGACAGTCAGCCTCTGTCAGATGTGGCCGTTTATCTAGCCAGGGTCGGTAGAGACTGTGACCAGCTGCATTGTGGGAAGTGTAGTGTTTTGAAGTTTGAAAAGGACCAGACATCGGGACACTTCAGCCTCTGCTGCTTCAGTTTTAACCACTCTGTCTCTTTTTATCTGTGTGTGTGTGTGTGTGTGTGTGTGTCCAAAGTACAATACATTTTACTGTTGAGTCGCTGGTGTCCCCATCATGAAGCCTTATCTAGACTCTAACAAATCCAGCTAAGGACAATGCATGCTGGGAAGTATGTCAGTAAGTTAATGACGAGTGGTCGCAAAATGATTTGAAAACACTGACTGGAGTCCATGTGGAGTCCATCTGAGATGGTTCTAAAGGCCTGAATGAAAATTCAGTGTGAACACTGACTTATTTAACAGACAGAAGGGCATCAGCAGTTTTCAGTAAACAGTAAATGCTGTTTGGAATGATAATAAGTGTCAGCCTCAGACCAGTCTCTTCACCTGGGTTATTACTCGATTCTTTTAGAGCGAGTGCTTCCTTATGAATGTTTCATTAACTGTAAGTATGTGTGTGTTTATCAGAAGCACGCTTTGTATCATAGCTAACCTCAGGCTCATGACCAAACTTGCTGTGTTGGCACAGTGAACTTCCTGTAGTGAATCACAGTCTGCACTCATGGAACAAACAGGGGAGGATGAACAAATCTATGCCTGGAGGAAACCAGCTCAGTGTGTGTGTGTGTGAGCATGCAGTCCTCGAATGCTAACCCTCGTGAACAATCGCTTCAGCCAAAGAGGAGGCGAGTGCTTCATCGCCTCAGCCAATCAGAGAGCGTGTTTGAGAACAGGGCGAGGCGTGCTGCATGCTGGTACCATGAGCACAATGGTGTTACTTCCCACATACAAACTTTAAGCATGAGACCATGTTGTGTCAGATTTATTTACAGAGCTGGGGATGATACCCAGAGATGAGTCATAAGGAAAGTACAAGATGTATCTGCTGTGTTATAACAGTATACACAATATATCCACTGACCTTTGACCTATATATGTACAGAACAAAACCATGTGACATAAAGTGGTCTAATTCATTAATTCATCTTAATCATAGGTCCACAACATCACTGTAGGACTAATAATTTAACTCATCACAGATGAGGTCCTACAGCTCCGGAGCAGAAATACCTGCAGAAAGAGTGGGAGAGGAAAGAGCACAAAACTGTGGGAAAGGAAAGATATCAAGTTAGTAACATGTATTTATAGGATAGGAATATATATAAAGATAGAGAGGGAGAGGGAGAAGCTCAGTGCATCATGGGAAGTCCCCTGGCAGTCCAGGCCTAAAGCAGCATAACTGAGGGTTGGTTCAGGTCTGAGCCAGCTCAGGTACAAACAGAGATGCCCTGAAAACAGTCTGAGACTCTGATCACTCAACAACCTCATCCCAAAGTTTTCTGTCATTTTCTTCTGACTTTTTTTTTTTTTTTCTTCTTCTTCTGCTGTGTCTTCAGCTAAGTCACGAGTCGTCTCCTCACATCCTGACGAGCTAACGAGCCACCGCAGCAGTTGGGAGAGTAAATGCAGTAAACCAGGTCATGGTCACCATAAGACTGTCTGTGTAACTTAGTGTTACGTTTGCTTCTGCTGAATAAAACTCTCAGGCTGTGCTCACTGTCCTAACATTAGGAAGCTGAATCACAGAGATGTTTCCTGTTGTATCAGGCAGTTGATTTTTCATTGAAATCACAGCCACTGAGCCTGAGCCTGCTGCCTCATATACCAACCACATGCTATGGCCTCAGTCTCCAGATCTCCACCCAGCTGAACACCTATAGGTAATATAGGAATGTACGGTCTCCACCTGTGTCCTTGGACACAAAAAAAGTTAAAGATTGCCATAGAAATATTATGCATCAATATATATTTTTTTATTTTTTATGAATGCCATTATGTTCTGTGATAATACCTACATTTTTATAGGGAAAAAGCACAAAAACAGAAAGAGTTTCAATATACTGAAAGCAAAGTTGATTTTTAATGCATAGCCAAAATACATAGCCAGGCCAAAATTTTACAACCATTTTCATCAACACAGCCAAAGTCGCTGAAAGCCACTGGCACATTGTTCAGATCCTAGTACAACACATTCCTCCACTGAGGTCAAAATGTCAAAAAAAAATGCCCTCTCTCACCATGTTAAGAATCTTGGATCTGCCCCTTTAACAGGATCTACACCAAACTTGAATGACTCCCATCCCCCCAGATCAGTTCAGTACCTGTGTGTCGTCCTGCTCACAAACAGACACAGGTGAAAACAGAAAAGGGTGTTACTGATCCCTCAAACAAAGAAACGGAAAGAAATCACCTACTTATTCACCCAATTAACACACTCCTCTAACTCATTGTGTGTGTGTGTGTGTGGTGTGTGTGTGTGTGGATGGGTGGGTGTACACACATGGCCACTAAACTAGAATGTTGTTTTGTACTGATGGAGTTGTGGATCAGAGGTGATGGAAAACTGGAGACTGAGGTTTAAAGGATCAGTTTCTCCTCCCTGTTAGTCTTTCTTGGAAAGCAGATGGACAGTGGACAGCTGTGCAGTACTTTCCATGCACATGTCAAACACACACTGAGTGGTTTTTCCATTTGTTGACGCTTGCCACTGTATTGTACACAGCCCTCACCATGTGTCTTCTGTAGAGTGACAACTTCAAATGGAAACATGACAGTTTGCTGCTAATGAACATTCAGAATTGAGGCATTCTTGTGACGTCACACTGCTGCTGAAATGGTCATAAACTGCAACATACTGACAATTTAATGTCCTTAGAACATTATGAATATCCAGTACTAACTTTCGTAATGAAGTGTCCCCCCCCAGCCCGGCCTACAGCGGTGGAGATACGTGCCCAGCGCAGCAGCCCCCGTCATTGAGCGCCTCACTGATAAACACTTTCCTTATCTGTTGCTCTCAGCAGTTACTTGATGTCAGCAGCCCAGAGCAAAGAGCTGACTTTTCTAAAGGGAAAAATAATCATGCTCAGGCCTCTGGCTGCACACCCCACAGCAGGAACACTGGCTGGATTTTCAGCCACAAACAGGATTTCCCTGTTTCTGCTGTTGTGGAGGACACCTCCTCTGACTGGTATTTTCAGATACACATATTTCATAAAAACTAAACTAGTTGCATGTAGCAATCCTTGATTGGGTGTGTGGCTAGCTCCATCCCCTCGGTGGAGTATTAAAGGTGTCCGTTGTCTCTGTGACATCAGTGAGGCTCCAAGACATCCAGAAACATTTTCATGTTACCTGCCACCTCACACAGCGACGCACGCTCGTGGTGTACCATGAACATCCATTTCACACAGGTCTGACCAGACACTGGGGAGTGATCTATGCAGTATATTCCATGCTGGTTTCAACAGTGCTCTAGTCTGTTCTCCATTAGAAGGATGGATGCTTTTCCTCCAGTGTCTCATTACTAACTGTTTAACTGTTGTAAAAGCCAAAATAATCCGTCAGCTTTCAAGGAAGTCAGTGTGTTGGAGGGTGGTGGTGAAGCCCTGAATGTTCTCTTCACATCTCCAACAAAGGGCAGCTGCTGCTCATCTCCATTTATGTAACGGCACCTGGCAGCTCACCAATCACATCCTCCAGCTCCTCCTAGAGAATCCAGTGCATCCCCGTGGCCTGATGGGACGTCTGATCCCTCCCGCAGGCTCTGGATCTCGTCTCAGCTGAACGTCTGTGGACACTGGTCCTCGTCATTTAATGAGGACAAGAGGACACGTCACAGCAGGAGATCATGCTTCAACGTCTTGTGTTTCCAGGTCTGTATGTCGGTGAATATTCAGCACTCAGTAGTCTTCCTGTGTGACAAAGTGAGAGGTCATACTGTACCAGAATATTATACAGGCTGTGACTCGCTTCTGTGGAAGACAGCTTTACTGTGGCGGCCTATGTGTTTAAGCCTGTATGGAGGTCAAAAGGCTGATTAAGGCCATGATATAACCACGATTCCTACAGTGATGATGCTCTCTACAGGGTCCCAGTGGTCCTGAAGACTGCTGGTCTCTTCCACACACCTCGCTGACCCACAACCTGATGGCTGAGTTAAAAAGGAGGAGCAGAAACACTGGATATTTTTCAACATTTCTTTAATAAAAAAAAAACTAACCCATAGGGTTTCATACAAAAATACTTTGAAGTATCAAGGATGCATTGCAAACATACTTTCTCACAAATCAGTCTTTAACAGTGATTTTCTTTATGCCCTGAAAGAACAGAAGTTGTGAAATCACCACAGTGGAGATCTCACAGTGAAATATCGTCTAGGACAACTGCAGAACAGATACAATGATTATCCTCAAATAAGGTGCGTTCCATGGTATCAGAGCATGTCATCTGTACAAATCACGTTTGGCACTAACAGTGTCAAGAAAAAACAAAAAACAGCCAATCACTAAACTGGGGTTTGGAAATTAAATGTGAGGTTCAAACAAGTTTGGAGTGATTTACTTCAAAAAAAATTCACTCTCCACCTGCCAAACACAGTTCAAACTAAACAAACAGAAACTCTTGTGGGCAGAAGTGGAGCAAAATACGTCAATCAAGTGCAATAAAACAAAGGAATATTTTCAAACACTGGTACATAGGAAAATATGGATCCTGCATGACATTCTATTAGCATCTGATGACGATTATTCTACATGCTGTAATTCTCAAGAGGCAACAACATTAGACAATTCTTTTTACAGCAACAGAAGCTGACTTCTGTCAGTAAAATGGATGGTTCCACAAGCAAAATCCCTTAAAAACACAGGGTTTGACTGGAATGACAAAGCATTATGAGGAAAAGACAAACCCAAAAAAAAGCAAAGATGTCACAGCAGGCTTTGGGCTGACTCTTACAACATTTGGCCCCATTAACAGATTATAAAGTGGCTGCGAATGGACAGTGAGACCCTGACAGTTAAAGAGTCTCTGGAAGGACAGCTTATTCTGATAGGGAGCACCACAGGCTCTATGGTGCCACCTCCACATCTACCACCTGAAAAGCGTGGTGAAGACAGCTAACAGAACCGGAAAGCATCATTCTGTCCACCTCCAGTCTCGGCTTTAGTTTTCCATCCGACATGTCTCCCTCTGGAGTTTGGACCTTCTGCTCCTTTTCAAGTGCCTTAGATGAATGGTCCCTGAGAGCTGGACCACAGTCTCAGAATCCCTGCTGGACTTCAGCAGACTGGCATCATGCGAGCATTGCCACTGTACTCCTCCTCTGCCTGGGGGGGAGAATTATTAGTTAGACTATCACAAAGGTAACTTTGTATTAACTACAGAATGCTATGTTCAGTTATTCAAACAACTTGATTGGGACACACACCTCAGTGTATACAGGTGGCGGTGGGAACTGGAAGGCTGGAGTGTTCATGAAGATGGGGCTGTCGTCTCCGTCGAAGTCGTCCAGCAGAGGTGTGAGGGGCTGGTCCAGGCGGCAGTCGCGGGTGATGTCGGCGTAGCTGGGCGGCTCAGAGGGCATCCTGAGGGACACCCAGCTCTGAGAGGCGTTGCTGACCGAGCCCTCCTGGCTGCTCACGCTGCTGCTGCGGCTGCCTAGACCGGCAGTCCCAATGACCAGCGGCAGCTCCAGGATCAGCTTCTCACTACCAGGGATGTGGACGTAGATCTGGAAAAAGGATAATGGGTACATATTTTAAAACTGATTTTCAGTTTTCAAAAGGAATGGCCAAAAACCACTGGGTACTTGCTGAAGGTAGAGGCTTACCATCAGAGCGTACTCCACACGGATGATGTTGCAGCCCAGCATGGATGGTTTGATCTTTGGCACCCTGATGGTCTTCCCCTGCCAGGCATCACACATGCCAGAGATAATGTGGTTCCCTCTCACTGAGGACAGCTTCTGGCGGAAGACCTTGGTGCGGCCGTTAGCCTGGTAGATGTGTTTGGCGATGATGGCGGCCTTGGGTATCACAATGCGGGAGCAGGTGTTCTCGAACTTTGCATTGATGTAGATGTCTTCACCTTCGCAGAAACCACGCCGGTCAATTTTTGCATTCAGTGACACCTGGCCATCGGGGATGAACATGCAGGTGACCTTCTTCTCCTTCATGCCACCTGTGGGAGACTGAGGAAACGCAGGAGAGTAAGACTCCATGTCAAACTCAGCAGCACTGCACTAAATGTATATGTATGAATATGTTAAGCTAAGATAAGCCCATAAAATAAACCCTGTGTTATGCTGTGTCAGTGAACTCACCAACAGGTCTGGGGTGTTGACATCCAGGGGCTCCTCCACCTCAAAGGATTTCTTGCACTCGAGCGTCTGCTGCTGTGGCCTCTCTAACAGGGCCTTCACACAGTAGTGGACATAGCCAAACTTCCCCTTGTAGGATGACACCAACTGCCTATAACAAGGAGCGGAACAAGTGTCACTCAAAGGTTTTCCTCAAAACACTGCTCAGTGAAGAGGTTTACATCCACAGGCCTGTGGTATCATGTGAGCTGAGAAATGTTGCCTTACCCTTGCTGTGGGAGCTCAAATCCAAAGGAGTACTCGTATTTGTTGCCAGGCCTCAAAACGACAGATCCGTCTGAGTCTGGAAAGAGAAAATGAAATACGTTCAATTACCCTGTCAAATGACAAGCACATGTTCCTTATTTGAGTAATTAAGTTGCTTTGCTGAGTGTCTGGTGTGGCTGCTGACAGCGGTTTGATTCAACGTGTGAAATAAATATTCCTCAGTCTCCTCTATTTGCTTCAGTGTCTTTCTTTACTACATCAGAGTGGCTGTTCATACTGGCTTCATTCCGGTAATGCTGGTAAATAACAAAGCTGGTTTCAGACTGTGACAGTGTGAGAGCTTAGTGTCCGTACCTGTAGGCTGGTCGTCCAGTCGCAGTACTTCTTCGTATCGGAGGTACTCGGCCTCCTGTCGGCACCGCTGCTTGCCTTTAGCGTACTCCACTTTAGCGCAGCCCAGACCCAGGACCTTCACTGCGGACACTCGCGTCACCTCGTTCACCTCCACTTCTATCCGACCGGACACCTTGTCCCCGCCGCAGTAAAAAGTCTTACTGGGATCCGTAAAGGTAATTTGGAAGGTTTTCATTCTCTTCGTCATGGCCACCATGACTGCTTCCTGCAGGTACGCAAGCTAAAGATAAAGAAAAACGGAGGTGTGGATCCGTAGTCCTCAAATCGATCTCGACTTATCTGCTGTAAACAAAGGCGAGCCGCTGTTTTTATATGACGAGCTTCAGCGGGGCACGAGAAGCCAGAATGAACAGCATGGCTCAGCGCGTGCACACCGCTGCCATTGGTGGAAAACCTTTGTTTGTGTGAGCTCTAGCCAATCAGCGGCCGAAACCGACGCGTGGACACCGCGTGGCTGAGGGAATGTAGGACGTGCTGAGCGAATGTGAACACAGGAAGTGAGAGGCAGACAGAAAGAACAGAACATTTGTAGTAAACAGTGAAACCAGGGAAGGGTTGGTCTGGAAACCAGCATCCATCTGACTCACACAGTCACCTCATCACAGACACTGAACCCCAAAACCTACAGGGCCTGCTGTTAATGTTAATATACACACATACCCACAGAAAACATTAAGTATTTCACACTGAAGGTTATTGATGTAACATATATGAAATAATTATGAATAACATCCTAAAGAAATTGGAGTGTGGATGTTGGCTATTGTAAATGAATATAGTTGGTAGTATGAATGTAAGATACTTAATTCTGAATATTATAAATATTCATTTGGGCATTTTCAAACCTTTATCACAGGTTGGACTAAAGAGACGTGGCCTGGGGGGGTTTAGGTTTATGATTTTAAGACTCCCGGACTGAACTAACTGTGGAGATGTTTTAAACTCTTATTACTTGGTACATATACTTCCAGTAAGTAGTAAAGATTTCTGCATAATCATTCACAATGTATACATGTTACTGCATTTATTGACTACATTTATTGACTATTTACCCAATTCTGTCTCACAATTAACATTATTAACAACCTAAGCAGTATTGTGCATATACTATACAGCTATACTGCATCAGTAAAATAAGGTTTGTGTGAAATGTCTAGATTATATTTTTAGAATAGATGGGTGAAGGTCATGGGCAAATGATAAAATTGACCTGGGAAACTGATGAAACAGCTTTCAACTGTACGACACAGTCCACATTAGCAGACTGAGTTTTCAGAGACGTGTATGAGTGAAAGCTTTCTGTGATTCTGAGGACTTCACATTCATGTTGACTTCAATGTTGAGTTCAACAGTTCATTTCTGACCTTGGAAAGAGCAGTTAACTAATAGCTTAGAGTTTTATAAGTGTGCTGCTGGTGTTAAAGGCAAATATTTACAGTATATACCACCCACCCTGCTCTGTATGAGTACCATGCTTATTGTATGGCAAGGCTGCATCCCCACAGGCTGAGGAAGAAATATGGACTCCTGGAGCCCTGAAAGTTCCAGGGTCACTGTGTATCACTGTTTGTGCTAATTCCATTGACTTTTGTCTGGGAGTAAACATCAGTAAAGCACACTGTCAACTTACATGACACCCTGGCCAGTTATTAAGAAATCTGAAGAATCAGGAGAGGTCAAGGACAAAAAAAAAAAAAAGACTGGAAAGCCAAGAAAACTTTCAAAATCTGATGAGAAGTTTCCCTGTTTCTTCTTTGAGAAACCGAAAAAGTTCCAGCAAGGACCTGGCTCAGCATCTGGAAGCTTCATCAGGATGCCAAGTTGACCCTTCTACAGTCCAAAGAAGCTTGATCAGGAACGGTCTATGTGGAAATTTAGCTGCCAAGAAACCACTTTTGCAGAAGGGGAACGGGGTGAAAACGCTAAGATATGCTAAAGCTCACAACGATTGGAATGAAGATGTTGAATTATGGAGGGTTTGAAATGTTTAGTTCCAGTTGTCGACAATATGTGAGAAGAGCTGGAGAGAGATGGAAGAATAAGTGTTTGCAGCCTTCGGTGAAACATGGTAGACGGTCGGTGCTGGTTTGGGGCTGTATTTCTACCAGTGTTGTTGGTGATATTGTCTGAATTGATGGGGTCATGAATGCGGAAAAGTACAGACATGTTTTAATTCATTGTGCCATTCATTCTGTAAAGTGCCTGATATGAAATGGTTTCATTTTTCAGCATGATAATGATCTGAAGCACACTGCTAATGCAGTGAAAAACAACTGATAAGACAGTCATGGAGTGACCTCCACAGAGTCCACACCTGAATATTACAGAGGCAGTATGGGATCACCTGGACAGACAAAGAAAGAAAAGACAGCCTAAATCCAAAGCAGGGAAGTGCTGAAAGAAGCTTGGTAAAATATACCAGAAGATTACTTCTGAATCTTTAAGACAGTGTCCCCAAATGAGTTCGATGTGCTTAGTGCCAAGAGAGGTCACACTAAATACTTTTGCCTGTAGAGGCCATTTTGTTCTGAAAATTGTGTTTTTAAAATTTTTCTGCACATATTTCCTGTTTTTTTCTGTTTGTATCTCATCAAAAAGGCCTAAAAATAAATATGGATGGTCATTAAATCTTTAAATGACAAAGCTTTTTCACAGTACTACATATATACAACATACCTAGGTAACAAGGTTAATTAGTGTATATGTTGTGTGAGCTGAACATTTTATATTGGCAGGGCTGCCTGTCTGTGTGTCCACCTGGCTGACTGCCCACACACAACAATACGTTCCTCACACTCCATTTGGAGTTTTTGAATGTGTGTGACACTCAGGATTTTTTCTTCCTAGTTACACAGGTGTTTCTTTTGTAATGTGTTTGTATGGTGTAATGTGATCTGCTCAACCCACTGTTGTTGCTGGGGCTTGGACCAGAAGCTGTTTTTGGATCTGATGAGATTTCATTGTGAACTTTCACCCACTGGAGAATTTTCTACCATAAAACTTTTAGAGGAATTTTTGTGTCGTAGAGTTTGGTTCACCCGCACAATGCTACTGAAAACACAACACAAAACAACCTCAAATGACGCAGGCGCCTCATTTCAGCCGGCAGGTCTCGCCCCTCTGTGGGAGGGGCAGGGGACCTATTACGTGTCTGTGTCTCATGTCCAGTCTGATTGTTGAAGGTTGCCAGCTTGTGTCTTGACTGAGAATGGGGCTGTTGATCAGCTCTGAAGGTGAGCTGTGCTGTCTGATGTTGCACTCCCAATGATAAAACAAAGCGTATATGATTTGATTGTACTGTCATATATTACTGAAGATTAAGAGAGGTTTGTGTGATTGGGCAAAGAATCTAGTCTGACCAGTGAATGAGATCAGTGCAGGCTTATCAGCCAGTGAGTCAGCTGGGGTAGAGAGAGGTGCACAAACCAACACAGGGCTGTGGTAAAAATTAGCTTAGGAAGGTTCCTAACTGACCCTGAAGTATCTGAGTCTAAGCCATGATCAGAGCTGGTCCAGGTCTCTAAAGGAGCTTCAGTGCTTCCTGAGGGGATACAGGATACACTGGACCTTCCTTGAATGAAAGGAAAGGAGGTAATGCCGTCCCACAGTTCCTTGCGGCAGCAGCACTTAAAGGGATGCACCACAGCAGACCCATGTACATGAAGAAACAGCAGAGCACCTGTTTTATGTTTGTGACATGATCCAGCACTTATGGAATCCTTTGTGACTGGCTGAGCTCCAAATCCATAAATCCAGATTTCCTCTCTTTATCCAGTTATGAGTCGTCATGAAGATTAAATTTTATTTTTAACAATATCATCATCATTACAAAATACTATATACATAAGTGTCATTTCATTATATAACCCCCATTGTGAAATGCAGAGTGGATCAATGGATCAGCTTCAGTCTTTTCATGTAATTGCATGTGTGTTTGTTCTTCCTGTGTGTAACTGATGGTTAAATGTTCCCTGTATATAAACTGAAAACATCCTTTCATCAGGAACTCATGTCATTTTATTTGATATAAATTGCGACCTTCAGTAATTCTTAAATTATTTTTAGCTAGGAGTATTTTAGTATCTTGCTAAATTTGCACATGTATTTTTATTTTTTATAAATTGCGACCTTTAGTAATTCTTAACTCACTTCCAGCTCAGATTATTTAAGACACTGTTTTGTCGTTTCTGCACCTTGCACTCAAGTTATTTGGGGTAATATCTATGTATTTAGTTAGTATACTTTTGTATCATGCTGTTCTTTCTGTACTGTGTTGCCTTTTATTGTTGTCACCTGAAAGTTAAAGTTCACAAATAGTTCAGGGAAGTTTTCTGTGTGAGGATTACATTTTTGTTCTCAGGTCTTCAATGCACATTTTGGGTTTTTAGTCATGGTTTCATCACTATTCACCCTCCGGTCTCTCTTACTCCTCATGGGTGGCATTTAGTGTCAATTCATTAAAAAAAAAAAAATCACTTTATTTTTCATTTTTCCAGTCAAATATGTGGGACATTCATGTCGTTGGTGAAAATGCCTGTTTCTATAACAGCTGGACACAAATGTTCAAGTGTTTCATTGTTTTATAGCAGTCACACCATGCAGCCCTAAAGAAATTTGCATATGGAAGCTTAATGATGTTGTTAGTGCAAACTAACATAAACTCCTGACTACACTGTTACTGTATGTGTACTAGTCCACATACAGTGTTATATACATGTTACAGAGCATGCCCATTAGCTCAGCTAGTACAAACTACATGTGGCTCATGTCCACTTTGGCAGAAAGAAGTCACAAATAAAGGAGTTCACCTTCAGATTTTTTGCACAGTTTTGCAATATTAAATACAATCAGGTCTTTAACAGTGTCTTAAAAATAAATAAATAAATGGGTGAATGATATATAATTTTTTACAGCGTCTCGAGATAACTTCTGTTGTGAATTGGCACTATATAAATAAAATTTGACTTGACTTGACTATTTATTCAATATATTCACTCCACCCATAGCTTAGCTCCTGAATGTCCTGAATGTAACATATAACTGTGGAGAGCAGTGAACAAATAGTAGCTTTTAACTATGAAAAGGTAAGAAAGCCCTGCCAAAATATAGTTATACATTATATTATATACATAATATACGTATATTACAAACAGCAACCATTTCTCATTTAAAATTCCCAAAACACAGTTTAAACTCCACTGATCTTAGCCTGTAATAAAGCTTCCAACTTAAAAATGACGTGTTTTTCAAGCTCCATAGTATGATATGTTTTATATTTTAGATTCTTTAAAGTAGCCACCTTTTGCTTTAATGGCAGCTTTGCACACTCTTGACCTTCTCTCAGTCAGATTCATGACGTAGTCACCTGGAGTGGTTTTCCAACAGTCTTGAAGGAGTTCCCAGAGGTGCTGAGCACTTCACTCTGCAGTCCAACTCATCCCAAACCATCTCACTTGGGTTTAGGTCAGGTGACTGTGGAGGCCAGGTCACCTGACACAGCACTCCATCACTCTCCTTCTTGGTCAGATAGTCTTTATAAAGCCAGGAGGTGTGTTTGTTGTCATTGTCCTGTTGAAAAACTAATGATGGTCCCACTAAGCACAAACCAGAGGGGATGGCATGTCACTGCAGAATGCTGTGGTAGCCGCGCTGGTTAAGTGTGCAGCTCTCTGTGAAGCATTTATGGGCTCTAATCTGAGGGGCTGTTAATTTTCTGCATTGACTGACCTTCATGTCTTAAAGTAATGATGGACTGTTGTTTCTCTTTACTTAGTTGAGTGGTTCTTGCCATAATATGGATTAGAACAGAGGCTATTGACTGTATAGAACTGTGTACCAACCCTAACTCTGCACAGCACAACTCAAACTCAGCCAGGCTGGTCCTGTAGCAGTCTCCTTATATATCCACGAAGTCTGCTGGCATAGCCCAGAGGCATCATCTGATGACTGATTAGAATCTTTGGAAGTTAACAAACACTGAAACATATTGCCAAAGAAATGGGAAAAAAAAAGTTTGGTTTTCAAATGGAGAGTAAAAAAATGAGTTTGGAAATAAAATCACACCAAAATTTAAAGTCTATTTAAATTAGAAAATCTTCTACAAAAAATACTAAAATGTTGATTTGCAAAAGCTGTCTATTTTATGATCAACGTATCTGACCACTTGTATATTATATTCCTTATTTTACATCTTAATGTTACGGTGCTGCCATTTATGACATTAGTGATTTGAATTGTCCTTTTTGAAATTGATTTACTTATGAGGGGGTTTATTTTTGCATTGCAACAGGCATTTAAAGGTTCATGTTAGAACATGTTGTCATGTCAGTACAAGAATGTACAGGCGCATTGAGATCAAAATCCCTGCAGGATTTTTAGCTATGTACTTTTTCCACAAACTTTTTGAAGCACTCTCATATTTGAATTGTATTGTAATGTATCAAAAATTTTAAATGAATGGTCAGCATTTTGATCTGTATCCAGATCTACATTCATGATTTGTATGTAGTCTATAAACCAGTCATTGTGTTCATAGAAACACACTGCCCACTAGTGGAGGAAATATGCTGCTACAGTTACAGTTGCTGTTTTTAACAGCAGCCAGGGGCAAAAGTCATCTCGTAGCAGGGAAGTGTACAAACTAGCCATACATCAATTCCACATGCCATTTAAACACATTCTGAATTCTTATGTTCAGATAGGAGAGAAACAAGGTCTGGGGACGAGAAGTGTATTTATTTGTTATTGTGTACACAGCATATAGAACAAAGTTGATGTGATGCAGTAAAACACACGGCTGCTTTAGCCAACATCATTCTAAAAAGCAACTGTTAACGTTGTTCTGAGGCGAGTGACCGTACGTCCTCACAGCTGCTCAGTGATGGCTCTGCACCAACCTGCTGCTTCTGAAAATAAAGAAAATAGTTACACTCAACAGTAGTCATGTGCAGGGTGCTGCAGTCATTCTACTCATGCAGAACTTTGTTTTGACAATGATACATATCAAATATTAGGTGATGGCAACATAAACTGATAATCAAAGACAGGTCATGTTCCCAGTAGGCCTTCACAGCAGGCTGCTGCAGAAGACTACTGGGATGGTTTTTGTTTTCTGGTCAACTCCACAGCAAGTCAGGAACACAGAGTCCTGAAAGCCTTGGTATATGACCAACTCCAAACACTGGAGCCCTGCCCCCACCCCACCAAACACAAAGAAAAACTTACAGTGAGGCAGCTGGCAGTCATGTATCCCAGACGGTTTCAGGATTCTGAAACAAAATGACCTTCAATTACATTCCAATTCCCTCATTTCAGCACATTTTATCCAATCAGTTCAGCTTTCCCTGAGTTGTTCAGCACCTCAGGTACAGCATCATTCCCATTTTCTATTGTTTCCTGCACATTTCATTAATATGTAGGTGATGACTAGGTGTGTTGGAGATGACCTGGTCAGCTTTCCCAAAACTCAATGATTCATCCTCTTCAATCTCTGTCCAAGTGCTTTTGTTTTTTAAATATTACCTCATGTTGCTTTTAAATCTGCCTGGACGCCTTATGTAAAGCACTGAATTACCTTGTTAATAAAATGAGCTACACAGATTAATCTGTCTTCTCTTGGAATGACACTAGCATTGTACAGTAAATGACTACATTAAGCCATTTCCATACACTTTTTCATGTTCCTACTAACTACCCCATGTACAATTTGATTGGGGTGCAAAAAATACCCTCAGTATTATAATACAAGGAGTACAGTCTTGACCTGCTGTGTATGAAAAGTGCCTTGAAATAACTTCTGTTGTGATTTGGTGCTATGTTTGAATTAATGCCCAAATATGGCCTGACAAACTGCTGAGCACCTGCTGAGCTCTGACACACAATTTCCCCCATATCAGTAAAATAAACAGCGTTCAGACCTGACATTATGAAAGAGTGAATAACTGACAGCAGCAGCAGAGGGAGGACAGGAGGACTGACTGACTGCTACTTGTCAAACTGGCAGAGTACATCACTTCACTGATCATCACATGTTCTGCAGTAATATCCCATCATGCTCATGGGAGTGAACACGTGGTAAAGCGAAACTACAGATTTCCTCTCTGAGGCATTTCCAACGACATGGCCCTACAGTTAAAGGTCTGTCGGGATAGACCTCAGCTTTCACTGGTAGAGACCACTCATCCAGTCACTTCCAGTTATTTGACTTCACTCACCTTTGACAGCCTGCTATGGTCTGGGATCAGGAGGCTACCCTGCTGCAGCTCCAACCTGGAGGAACAATCAAGATTTAAGTGTCTGATAATCAGAGCTCTCTATAAGCACCTTAACTGTTACAGCTTATACTGTTAGAGCTCTGTGCTAAAACCACATGGATACATTCATGTAAACTCAAACCAGGAAAATGGTTTTAGAAAGTCTGGAATGATTCTAAGATGAGTGTTTCAACAAATATACCAGGACTCCAAACACAGGCAGCATGGAGACCAACGATGCCGGTGTTGAGTTTGTCTAGCACTGACTTTTTGAACAAACCAGCTGATCACACAGCTGGCTGCAGATTACCACACAGTGCACTTCATTTGTCTCTGTTGGCTCGGTGTACAAAACAAATGGCCATAAATCCAACAAATCATTTTTTACAGACAACACCCTTCTAT
Organism: Lates calcarifer; assembly: GCF_001640805.2. Classification (NCBI taxonomy): domain Eukaryota; kingdom Metazoa; phylum Chordata; class Actinopteri; family Centropomidae; genus Lates; species Lates calcarifer. The sequence goes on from NC_066835.1 coordinate 178,255, forward strand.
ATCAGTTGAAATTCAAGATACAGATTGTGGCCTCAGTATTTTTCTGTGTGGATTGTGGCAGATTTCAGCCTGGTTATTCCAAATACTCTGACTTCACTCACCTCTGAAGCCCTCCTGAAGTCTGGGACTGGAAGTCTATCCTTTGCTGCAGCTCAAACCTAGAGGAAGGTTAGGGATGAGAGTGAGAAATGTGTTAACAGAGGACCAGAGGGACACACAGATATAAGTGCAGGGATGACAACCTGGGCTTGTGTGTGTGTGTCAGCATAGTGTAACATCAGTTCACTTGTGATAGTTTGTCCTGATTAATTACAAAAATGACCAATAAGAAATTCAGGACTGGCCTGTGGGTTTTGCTTTTCTGTTTGATTATATGGAGGACATTTAAACAATGTAATCCAGTAGCCTCCATAACAATACGTTTTTATTTCTTGTTGCATAAACATGCATTTATCTTAAGCATACTTTTCCCTTTTAGAGAAGAGCAGTATCTTCTTACAACCTCACATGAATGAAGAATGATCTCAATCAGCATCAGACAGTACTCTGCATAATCCTGGATCCCAGTTTAGTTTAGTTACTGGAATCAGCAGTGGGAGAAAGGGGATCTGTTTATTCCCAAGTTCCTCTTTGAATGAGCAAATCCACACTTGAATTTTTACTCTGCACCCGACAGTCAGTTTTCAATCAACACTACGAGTCCCCAGTTCAAAGAGAAAGAGACGACAACAGCTCTTTGCGTCATCACTAAATACTCCTTTAGGGCAATTAGTGCAGATGTATGAACTATTAGCAAGAGAATGAGCTTGTTTCAACAAAAATACCAGGACTCCAAACACAGGCAGCATGGAGACCAACGATGCCAGATGTTGAGTTTGTCTAGCACTGACTTTTGAGCAAACCAGCTGATCACACAGCTGGCTGCAGATACCACACAGTGCTGTCCCTGTGTACTTGTGAGTTACTAGTTTACCCCCCCCCCGTGTGCATCGTACACATCACTGATGATGCTGGTGCCTTTTACCTTTCAAGATGTTGCGTTTTCCTCATGGCATCATCTCTATTCATGTCGAGCAGGCACCTGCTGTTTGTTTTCACACTCTGGAGTGGTGTCATGGAAAAAAAGAGTCATGCTAACACACACCCTCTGTATGTTGCTGCATCAGTGCTGAAGGCCAGGACAGTGAGGAGCCCTACAGGAGGCAGAGGAAGGATTAAGGTGAGAATGTGTTTCCAGAACCATCAACATATTCACTTATCAGCAGCATGTTGTTCAGAGAGGCAGCTGTCACTCACACTTCAGAGCAGTTGAACATATTTAGCCAATCATCATAACACTTAGTCAACACTAGATGCATTCTGTAATTCAACTTACCCTGCTGTACTCAGGTCTTCTCCAGCACCTGGAAAACATGATATGGGACAGTTTATATTCACTACCATTAAAAAAAACAACTAAAAAACATTGACCTGCCAAATGTAACATCTGTTAGTTCCCATTAGTAACACTGCTGCAGAGTCAACAGCAGTGGGTTGCAAGAGAATGAATTGCTCTCTGCACTGTATGCCCTCTACAGCCCACGTGTCAGGACCAGAGCACATACTGTGCCAACAACAGTATACAGTATAGCCTTTCACTTAATGAAATGGATTGTGTATCACTGTCATAGTTCTGCCACTGTTAAAAAGAGCAGGTTTAATGGACAGACAACATGTCCAGGCTGTCTTTGGGGCAGAGGGTCTCTTAGAGGGAGCCAAGTCAGCAGTTAGAACAGACTGCAGCAGGATGGCCAAGAAGAATGATGTCACAAATGTTACCTCACTGAATCTCCATCCTTGTTCAGCATCAACTCCTCCATAACATTTCATAGCACGTCTCTGTATCCATCCAGCTCCCAGTGACAGACTGCAATAATCAATGCAGTTGCATTTGATTTGGCACGAGGTACGTGTCCTGAAAGCAGAGTTTAGTTTTAATTTTAGGTCAAAAGTTTTGGTACAGTCTTATATTTTAGTTATAGGACATGCACTGTGAATAAAGACCAGTCTTAAATTAGCAGGGATACAGCAACAGTAAAGAAGGTTCATTTTGTTTCTTCAAAAGACCACTCCAATCTACTACCAACACAAATACTAACCTCATGTCCCAGGGGGTCATCACAAACTGATGGATAAGTCACAGCCTGTATTACAAAAAACAAGAAAAAAGAAAGTTGGTTTTCATCTGAAAATGTATTAACCTTGATCTGCCTCTAAAGCACACTGGGTGATCACTTACACCAGAATATTACATGAAATAAACTAGACAGAAGGTGAATGTGCCAGGCCTCATTGTCACCATTCAGCAACCAATAGTGCAGAGGTGAAAGCAAAACCTGACTTTATATAGCCACCACTGTCCTGGGATCAGCCCACTGCACAGGACAAGCCCCTTGACGAGTCTGTTCTGTGGCTCTGGTGTGGGACACACTGATCCACATATCTGGATTGGACATGTTCAACTCTTGTAACTAATTTGAAATCTTGATGGACGCAGCACTGGTATCATTTAAGACCCCCTCCAGCACCCCCGCTATTATTTGTTTCTGTGTTCCCATTCTTAAAGTAATCCAGATCACTTGGTTAATATTGCACTGTTACTGTTAGTACATTGTGGATTGTGTCATGGGGTGCAGTTGTACAATCATTATCATTATTGGCGAATTTAATTAATTTGATCCATAACACATTCTGACTGCAGGTAGATGTGTTAGTAGATACAGTAGCAGTGCTATGGGCAATGACTGAAAGCATGGTTGTTGAGACAGAGACATGGAGGGACAGCGGAGTAAATACCCCGGCTCTGCCAGGAACTGCTGACCCAGCGGGAAGAGCAGGAAAAGTCGCGGGGAAACAGACGCCTGGCGCGGTCACAACGTTCCTGTAACCGTCATGCAACGCTCGTGGCGCGTCCTCGAATCGAGAGACGTTTGCTTGAACTTTTTACAGGGAGAGTAGGAAGGGTTTTTCTAACGGGGGAAAAAAACACGGTCCATGGCGGGACTTCAGACCTGCTACGTTAGGACTTAAACACGGACCGCGGTCAGACCACCTCAGTTCTACAGAGGATTTTTTCGAAGCCGATAGCCGCATTAGCATCGACTTAGCTGACAACCAAATCACTATGCTAAGTGAGGACAACGTGGTGTCCTGAAGGCCTTGACCAATACACAACGTGAACCTAATCTCGGCAGCCGTGTGTTAGTCTGTAGTCTGTTACTCTCTGTGTTCTGTGCGGTGTCTGTTGAGAAAACGGTGAATGACTTATTTATTTTTACCTGTTGCTGACGAAGTCCTGCTACAGCCTCCAGACTCACTCTCAACAGAAGAGGAAAAGGCCGCAAACTGTGTGTCGCAAATATATATAGGACACGTTACGTCATTTGAAATCTTCTTCGTTTTTCCGGCAGACTAGGCACGGTTTAGTGCATTACTGCCTCCCATTGGTGTTATAACGTTATTGCTACCATTGGTAACTGAGCCCTATATCTTATGCATAACACTTCAAGAACCGTGTGCTTACAGTATGCTGCCGCCTCAGTGAAGTCCACATTTCATGACTGAGGTGACTGTCTCAAGTCCAAGTCTCAC